>NW_024714068.1:112500-125000 GCF_018991925.1 Homarus americanus
TCTCTCTCTCTCTCTCTCTCTCTCTCTCTCTCTCTCTCTCTCTCTCTCTCCTCTCACTCTCTCTCTGTATCCTTTCATTCTCCTCTCTTTTCATCTCTATGTTTCTTATTCCTCCTCTCTCTCTCTCTCTCTCTCTCTCTCTCTCTCTCTCTCTCTCTCTCTCTCTCTCTCCCTTCTCCACCTGTCCCTCTCTCTCCCTTCCCCACCGTTCCCCCTCTCTCTTCTCCATCACCTCTCCCTCCCTCTCCATTCTCCATCTCTGCTTCAAGTTAGCGGGATATACTTCACACAACACTCCTGGATTACTCACAGTCACATCACGACACAAAACAACCGTAAAAGACAAACAAATTTAATCTACCTCTAATGGATATCGAACCCGAGTCCTCTTGTGTTCCGCGACCCAGCGAATCCCATACACCAGGAGTTGGAGACCTTAACCCCACTTACGGAAAAAATTTAATCAGGTTCCCTTCCCCCTCTTTTCTATTCCCTCTCCATCCCTTCCCTCTTCTCTTCCCTCTCCAATTTCCCTCATCCTCCTCCCATCTTCCTCCCACCCTACCCTCCCCCCCATCCCCATCCTCTCCCTCCCCACCTCCTCCTCAAGAGTTGTGGATGGATTCAATCTCCTGTGACGAATCCGGCCCCGAGTCTCAAAGTTCATTTCGAATAGTTTCCCTCGTCAATTTCTCCTGTAATGGACCACAGATGCAATATTGATTGAGGGGAGAGTATGAGGAGTCTGAGTGGACCAATTGAGTGTTGGTGACGGATATAAACAAACTTTTCATATCGTCATAGGGAAAATGTTTTTGAAGGAGAGTGGACTTATTCCTGTGTTATGAAACGGTCTCTCTCTCTCTCTCTCTCTTTCTCTCTCTCTCTCTCTCTCTCTCTCTCTCTGCCAACACCAGTATTGTTTACAGACGTAGAAAACGAGTCAGTTCTCTCGTCTATATTGTTTCCTAAAGGAGAAAAAAAAAACCTGCTGAGCCCTGAACCTCGATATTGTCAGTGTTAACGAAATGGCGACTGTTGATGAAATTCTGTCCATACAATTGGCATCATTTAGGAAGATATATAGCGATGGAAAGATTGTATTTACTGAATGAATGAATTACAAATGGTGAAAAACGTGATGTGATTTTTTGAGTGTTTACAAAATCACATCAAACGATAAAATGAATCAATTATCGAAGGTTTTTAAGGTGAAAATATAAATATAAAGTGACTGTTGACAAAAATAATAAAAACTGATGGTTGCTTGAGGTAATATTGACACTATCCTGGTTTTACGAGCTGAGGAACTGGGTCATGTGGCAGGACTCCAAGGATCCCTGACGTGAGGGATAAAATGAGGAGAACTACCTGAAGGAGAGAGAGAGAGAGAGAGAGAGAAAGAGACGGTTCATGGGCCTCACTTAATAACTCAACTAATTAGATGTTGCTGTAGGACGCTTACTGTGCATGAGACTATAAATCTTATCTAAATAATATCTTAAAGTTGACGTTTATATTAACCCTTTGAGTAATGGAGGGTTAAATCATCGTCCTTAGAGGGTTAGAACATTATCCTCAAAGGGTTAAACTACTATCCTCAAAGGGTTAAACCATCGTCCTCAAAGGGTTAAAAAAAATTAAGTTATATGAGAATGCTGATATTGATATTAAAACAGTCTATTTACCCATGAATACACAAATACAAAGTAAATAACAACAACACCAACATGACTAAAATGACTGAAAAAAAATATTAATATATATTGTCAAAACCAAGATGGAGAAAATATAATCCTTAATAAGTTAATGAAAGAAATATAGATTTTATTATTTTTAAGTGACAGATGAATGGGCAATGGAAGAGAAGGGGAAGGACGTGGTTAAGTAGGTCATGCACTCTTGCCCCCCCATCCCCCCATCCCCCCCCACCACACCTTGATACTCGCCTCAATGACACGAGACCAGATAGCCTAAGTGGTGTGATGCCTTAAGGGTAAAAACAAGCAATATTGACACTATTTTTATTTTTTGACTTAAGATGACCATCACTGTTTTAAAAATGGTTACTTTTTATCAAATTAGGTTAGGGAAGGTGAGGTTTAGTGTGGTTTAGTTTGGTTGGGTTGGGTTTAGTTTTGGGAGGTTTGGTTTGGTGAGGTTTAGTGTGGTTTAGTTTGGTTGGGTTGGGTTTGGTTTGGTTGGGTTGGGTTTGGTTGGGTTGGGTTTGGTTGGGTTGGGTTTGGTTTGGTGAGGTTTGGTTTGGTTTGGTTTGGTTGGGTTGGGTTTGGTTTGGTGAGGTTTGGCTTGGTTGGGTTGGGTTTGGTTTGGTTTGGTTTGGTTTGGTTTTGGGCAGGCTAAGTTAGGTTAAGTTAGATTACGTTTGGTTAGGCTAGGTTAGGTTAAGTTAGATTAGGATAGACCCAGTTAGGTTAGGTTAGGATAGATTAGGCTCTGTTTGGCTAGGTTACCTTACATTCATTTGGTTAGTAGTACTGATAATATTCCCCTCATAGTTTGTATGATGCATAAAGGGTGTACAATAAACTAGCTCCTATCTGTGGCAAAAATTCAATTCACTAAATACACTTAACTATTTAAAGCCTCATTCTCTTGTACCCTTGACGGACTGACGCCAAATTCTCCCACCATTTTTAAATTCAGTTCCAACAAATTTGCATACCATTAATTCTCGCATATATATATTTTTTACAAGGGTGGCTCAAGCGGTTTAACTATTCAAAGGTAAAACAATGTGACGGGTTTCTAAAATTTTTAATACCATAAAATTGAATGCATGAATAGTTCTTTATTTGACTAATATGATTTGAGTTATTATTACAGAGTGAGAGTTTAGGCCATTAAATGCTGAGTAGATTACGGATTTGGGCAAGAATTAGGGAGAAAAAAAAAAAATAAAATATCCTAACATAATGATTTCACAGCAAAGGGATTCGTCGGCACATCGGGTGTACTGTATGGTATAATTTTATATACCACAGGAGATAAAGTGTGAGTACGAGAGCCTTGAGGATGACCCCCCCTACCCCTCACCCCCTCCCACACACACACACACATCCAGGACGAGAGCCTTAAGGATGACCCCCTGCACACCACTGCACATCCAGGACGAAGAGCCTCCCACACATAAGGACACATGAGGATGATCCCACCCACACACACATGGGGATGACCCCACTGCTCCTCCCCACACACATCAGGACGAGAGCCTTGAGGATGACCCCCACTGCTCCTCCCCACACATCCCCACTGCACACATCAGGACGAGAGCCTTGAGGATGACCCCCTACTGCTCCTCACACACATCCAGGACAGAGAGCCGAGGATGACCCCCCACACACACATCCAGCTAAGACCACCTTCAGATGCCACCGTCAAGCGCTTAGTTCTGGTATATCAAAATACTTCTAATAATCTCTAACTTTTAACACTACGAATGGAAGTTTTGAAACCATCATTTATAAGCATTTAGAGTATATTTAAGGGTTTCTAAGACATATCTTCCTCGAAAACTAAACACTCGAAACCAAAGGCTGACCTCAAGTTATCTGCTCCTTCAACTTTTATACGAAGCCAATCCATTGCAGTGAATCAGTGTATACGGTATAATTGGTTTCATCTCAGAGGTAAACAACAGGTGAGTTATGGTTCTGTCTCTTTTTTTTATACAATACTTAATTAGGACAACTTCTGACTGACCCACCTGAGCCGATGTTCCCCCCACCGTGTAGCTTCTAATACCAGAGAGGGACGTAAGAGTGACGGGTAGTACAAACTTAAGGGGCTTTTGTTATGTGTGATGTGTTGGTTCCCATGTCTGTGTATGTATGTATGTATGTATATATGTATGTATGTATGTATGTATGTATATATGTATGTATGTATGTATGTATGTATGTATGACCTGTGGTATATGGTCAGCATCCTCGCTTCGCAAGTGAGTGGACCCGGGTTCGATTCCCGGGCAGAGTGAAACTATTGGCAAGTTTCTTTACGCCAATTGTCTCTGTCTACCCAGCAATAATTGGGGACCTGGATGTTAATTGATTTGCAGATCGTATTCCGAGGTAATGGTTATCCAGTGCAGTTGGCGAGTTGTCCGGTCTTCACTGGGTCATGCAGCTCGTTAACGTAGGGTGTGGTTGTTGTGTTGGCGACAGCTTCTACACCTTAAACAAATTCACTCCTAGGAGGCCCTAGGGCCGGCCATCCTCGTTACACGAGGGATAACCATTATTATGTATGTACGAGTATGTATGTATGTATGTGTCTATTGTATATACAATTATACCTGTCTATCTATCTATCTATCTATCTATCTATCTATTTATCTATCCAGCCATCATCTATCTATCCATATATCTATCTATCTATCAATCAACCAGTTTATCTATCAATCTATACTTCCATCTATCAATCTGGTGTTTTGACGCGTTTATCCATTAATCTGTGTAATACATCTTTCTATTGACAATCTTTTATCGATTATGTCTTGTCACCTATTTATCTATTTTTTTGCCTTGTTATTCATTCGTCTGTTTTGCCCTGTCCTCTCTTTAACCATTTTTGCCTTGATATCCATTTCTCTATCTCTTCACTCGTTTATCTATGTCTTTGTATAATTCCCTTCACATATCTCTGCTCTTGACCACTGATACATTCTCTCCCCGGTATTGGTCGTTGATTAAATTCTCGGCGTTGTTGTAGTCAGAATTTTTGGGGTTTGTCTCTGATTGACAATTTATGGTTGATTCTCGTATTTCATTCTTTTTGTTGTTTTTGTTGTTTTTTTTGTTTGTTTTTGTATTTTCTTTATATATGTATTTTTTTTTTATATGTTTAATTCTTTTAAGTGTCGGTAAATATTGATTTGATTATGTACAGCTAATTTGGGTGTTAAGAGGTAATTATTATCGTTTTATCTAAGCTAACCTGACCTAACGTAATCTAACCTAACCTAAAACTAAACCTAACCTATCTTAATCTAACCTAACCTAGCCTGAACGGAATTTAACCTAACCTAACCTAAACGTGACTTAACATAGCCTAATGTAACCTACCATAAGCATTACCTAAACTAGCCTAACCTAACCTAATATAAACCTAACCTAACCAAACATAACCTAACCTAACCTAACCTAACCTAACCTAACGTTAACCTAACCTAACTTAACTTCTATCCACAATTACACATATCATTTAAAGTTTCTTCTAACATAAAGTCAACCACAAAAACAACAATATTAAATAAAAATAAAATCAAGAGACCAGGATAATTGAACTTTCCTAACAATATCCTTTCAGGTATATTAATCCAGCGTAAAATAGTTTGTTTGGAGGTAGATTAATATCCTGGAAATATTATATCCTAAAATAATATTCACAATTCATAGGATATTTGTTTGATCTTGTTCGTGGTAGATTAGTATTCCATGGATAATATTTTCTACGTTAGTATTGAAGGCAAATATCTAGTCTCAGAAGGCAGTGTGAAGATAGCATACTGGCACTATACTCGACCACCTTCCTTTCCTAAACTGTAAAGTACTCAATCATAGGGAGCTATAGTATGGGTTCCCCTGGCCTGAACCATTGATCTTTGGGATAGTAAATGAGCTCTATATCCACTCACCCACGGCATCCCTTACCTGTACTAATATACCTGCATAATTTGCTTTATTAATATAACTATCTGACTGTGGTTAGAAACTGAAGATCAGATTACTCCTAGGGGATATGTGTGTGTGTGTGTGTGTGTGTGTGTGTGTGTGTGTGTGGAACAGGTGAGTACAAGATTAAAAAGGAGAGGAAAATTGATAAAGTGGATATGAGAGGAAAGGTAAGAGGAATAAGAAGGAACGAAAAGTGTGAGGAAGATATGTGTCTTTCCTTCCCTCTCCCCTCCCCTCCCCCCCTTCCCCTCCCTCCCACTCCCCTACCCTAAACTCTAGGGGTCCCACAGGTAGTCATTATCACCACCTGGGCCTCTCCTCTTACCTCCCCATTCTTCCCCTCTCCTCCCTTCCCTCTTTACCTCTCCTCTCCCCTTCCCCCTCTTCTCCCTCTCCACTTCCACTCTCTCCCTCCTTTGCCCTTCTTCTCCCTCTCCACATGATCGTCTCTCTCATCGCATTTCTCTAATCTGTTCCTCTCTCCTCCTCTACCCCTCTCATCCTCTACATAAAATCCTCCCTCTCTAATACAGTCGTTATTTAGAGCTACGGACGTCAGCAAAGATACTGTACCCCCACCCCCCCACCGGACTGCTGACATCACCATTAAGAGACAGAATAGGACTGAAGAACTACGCCGTGTCTTTGGAGAACTAAGCCGTGTCTTTGGAGAACTACGCCGTGTCTTTGGAGAACTACGCCGTGTCTTTGGAGAACTAAGCCGTGTCTTTGAGAACTACGCCGTGTCTTTGGAGAACTACGCCGTGTCTTTGGAGAACTAAAGCCGTCAGCTAATGTCTTTGGAGAACTACGCCGTGTCTTTGGAGAACTACGCCGTGTCTTTGGAGAACTACGCCGTGTCGCCGTGTCTTTGGAGAACGCGCCGTGTATGGCGGCAGGAGTGCTCCTCATGATGTGTGTGTGTGTGTGTGTGTGTGTGTGTGAGAGAGAGAGAGAGAGAGAGAGAGAGAGAGAAGAATGTCTGTGAAAGAGAAGAGATGAGAGGGAACAGATAAAGAGGAAGAAACAGAAAGAGAGAAAGAAAGATAATATCAACGAAAGACAGACAGAGAGAAAATCACATCACGTTAAAATATCAAAATGGCTTATTCATCACCACTACACACACACACACACACACACACACACACACATTGGAATTAATCGCCAGTTGAATATTAAAATAATTCTCGACACCTTTACTCCCACCTCCATGGCTAAAGCGGATAATGTGAATCGGCAAAATTAACACTTTTATTCAGCAGCCAGGATAAGTGCCAAGAAATAGTGCCAGGGATTAGTGCCAGGATTTAGTGTCAGGATTTAGTGCCAGGGATTAGTGCCAGGATTTAGTGCTAGGATTTAGTGCCAGGGATTAGTGCCAGGATTTAGTGTCAGGATTTAGTGCCAGGGATTAGTGCCAGGATTTAGTGCTAGGATTTAGTGCCAGGGAACAGTGCTAGGAATTAGTGCCAGGAATTAGTGTCAGGAATTAGTGCCAGGTATTAGTGCCGCGATTCATCACCTCAAAGCTGTAGTGGTTGACTAGGGATATCTGTCTTAAGTGACTATTTAGAAACGGGGGGAGAGATGAGTTTGGTGGTGAAGGTTATGTCACAGATAATACATAATAGATAAGGATTATTATTGGTGATGTTATTGAGGGGTGAATGTGTATGGAGAGAGGGGGGGGTGTACAGTAAGATAATTATAATTTAGTGACATACATTACATAACATTACTGTTAAATAGTCTTGTAATACAATCATTTAGAAATTAATATACCTGTACTTGTAATAATACCTGTACTCTTGTTTCTGTATTCTGAGTAGTGCTTAAGTAATGCTGTTCAATTTTGTAATCTAATCACCTGTACTTGAATCACCTGTAATCTAATCACCTGTACTTGAATCACCTGTAATCTAATAACCTGTACTTGAATCACCTGTAATCTAATAACCTGTACTTGAATCAGTCACTTGTAGACATATTGCAGTGATAAAGTGAAGTACAGTTTTTATTTGGATATGTTTTCTAGTGAAGTATATTCCAATGATTCGAAATATTTTAAGGGTTAGAAATATTCCAATGGTGCAAAATATTCCAATGGTACAATAATGCTAAAAATGGTACGAACATATTTCAATGGTACAATCATGCTAAAATGGTACTAACATATTCAATAGTACTAAAATATTCCACTGGTACCAAAATATTCCAATGGTACAATAATACTAGAATGGTACCAACATATTCCAATGGTACCAAAAGGTTACACTGGTATCAAAATATATCACTAGTGTTAAATATTTTAATAATAATAATAAAAAAAAATACAATGCTCTAAAACAATGAAATATTCCAATGGTACAAATTACTCCAATAGCAAAAATAGTCAAGTGAAAATAAGGTGAAAAATAGGGACCAATTTATGAACTTATGATATCCAAGTTTATCACTCAGAGATAAAAGTTTATTACCAACACTGACGAAATAGGTAGCAGGGTCATAGTCTTTATTGCATGTTAGAGAAGACATTTCCTTCATCTCGTCTCAATAATAATAATAAAAAATACATTTCCTCTCACTGCATCAAAACATTCCATCTCTCGCTATATTAAGCCAAGAATTCTCTCTCTCTCTCTCTCTCTCTCTCTCTCTCTCTCTCTCTCTCTCTCTCTCTCTCCACAAAACCTTGCAACAGAAGCCTCCACGCAAACCTGCAAATCAAAAAATACAGAAGACAACTGAGAAAACACAAATACCGCCATTAAGTGCTCCAATAACATGAGTTATATTTGTTTACGTGTGCAACAGACGTGATTTACGATGTCTTATTTTCACGGGACAAACACCTCAGTAACGGGAAACGCGAAAGTTAGTTTCCTGTTGTCTGTTTACGCTTCCATGTCTTGTCTAGTAAATGGTCCATTATTTTTGACAATTTATTGCAGCTGTGGTTGAAAGTTGTGGGAATAGGTTGTTGTTGTTGTCGTATTGTAGGTTTGTTTTTGTGTTTGTGCATGGATAAGTACTTGTGTGTGTGTGTGTGTGTGTGTGTGTGGGTGGGTGTGTGTATGTGTTAGCTATACCGTAAACAGGTGTTGTTTTTTATCACAGGTGTTGGTGTTTTAATTACAGGTGTTGTTTTTAATTACAGGTATTGGAGTTTTTAATTACAGGTGTTGGACTGTTGGTGGGTGTTTTTTTTACAGGTGTCGTATGGTTACAGGGTTAAGTGACTGTACCTTGATTAAATAGTTATTATAGTCAATCAAATGGATATATAAACACAAAAAAAAATTAGGTGGATAAATTAAAATGGGGATTAAGATTTCGTTCATATATATTTAATACGATACAAGGCTTTGCACTTTATGATATTACTGTTGTGTTAATTCTGTTAGTGGAGAGAGAGAGAGAGAGAGAGAGAGAGAGATAAGAAGATGAGGAAAGGGAGGGAAGGAGTGAAATATAGTCAGAGAGGGAAATGAGGAGAGAGAGATAGAGACAGAGAAAGAGGGAGATGGGAAGAGAATGGGAAAGAGAGGAATGAACAGGAGAGACATATAGAGATAAAGAAATGGAGAGAAAGAACGAAAGAGAGAGAGAGATATATATAGAGATAATGAAGGATAGAGAGAGAGGAGGAAAGAGAGATAAAGCGAGAGATAGGACTAACGAGACCTTAAACAGGACCCCCGAGAAAAGCGAAGTATTAAATTTTAACAAGATTAGGCGAACAGTGAAAATTACCTGTATCTATATTACTAGTACTCTCTCTCTCTCTCTCTCTCTCTCTCTCTCTCTCTCTCTCTCTCTTTAGTATTTAGAAGCGAATGACAAGCACCAAAATATTTTTACACACACCGAGACGAATAAATCCTCACCTCACATCACATGTTTACGTTCTCATATACTCATGCGGATTTCTGTCTCAGTGAAGAAACGCGGCTCTCTGTAAACAAACCAAGTCCAGACCTTGAACCTGATGACATAACTCTCAGTCAGGTTATGTGAATTAATGTAAAATAAAATAAAAGATATTTAATGTATCTTTCGCCTGTGAGTATTATATTTTTTGTAAGGTGATTATGATATTTGTTGTGTGTGTATATATATATATATGTGTGTGTGTGTGTGTGTGTGTGTGTGTGTGTGTGTGTGTGTGTGTGTGTGTGTGTTGTATATTTCTGTATTGGTTATACTTTTTTTAGAGATATAGTCTTACGTCATTTGGGGTGAGTATGTTGTTGTTATTGTTGTATTTTAATGGAAATTATTGGATGTATAGTCAAATTAAATCTATTTTATACTAATTTTCCTTTTCTGACTTATTAATATCAAGATTGGTGAAAATTAGATAAGGTTAGGTTAGTTTAGATTAGGTTAGGTTAGGTTAGGCTAGGTTAAATAAGGTTAGGTTAGTTTAGATTAGGTTAGGTTAGGTTAGGCTAGGTTAAATAAGGTTAGGTTAGTTTAGATTAGGTTAGGTTAGGTTAGGTTTGTTAGGCTAGGTTAAATAAGGTTAGGTTAGTTTAGATTAGGTTAGGTTTGTTAGGCTAGTTTAGAATAAATATAGTTAGGATAGGTTAGTTATGTTAACCTTAACCTAACCTAACCTATACAACTGTACACATTTCTTTATTTACGGCGAACAGTTCCATTACCCCCAAAAATAAAAAAAATAAAAATATCACTTTTGTCCAATATTGCATAGATCGGATATCAATCATCAGGCAACACGATACTCACTTAAAAAAGGTATATTGAACGAGTCACATTACCTGGTGGGACGTGATGAATATATATACCTTTTTTTATGATTGATTACGCAACGCTGAGAGTCTTTTTAGGGTTAATATTTCTTTTTATCCCAATAGGTATTTCGATTTTTTTACCATTATCATTAGGATTTTTTTTTAGGTAAGGTTAGGTTAGGTTAGGTTAGGTTAGGTTAGGTTAGGTTAGGTTAGGTTAATTAAAAAACATCAAAATACACTAGAAAACATTAATATATCATACCAACTTATACCGTCTTGGCTTTTTTTTTTTGTATTTCTACTCAAAGAAAATTTACTAATTGATTCAAATTTAGTTATTTTTAGGGATTGTCTTAAAAGGAGATTTTGTTTAACCCTTTTGAGTCCTGGGAGGTTAAATCATCGTTCTTAAATGGGTTAAACCATAGTCCTCAAAGGGTTAAACCATAGTCCTTAAAGGGTTAAACCATAGTCCTCAAAGGGTTAAACCATAGTCCTCAAATGGTTAAACCATAGTCCTCAAAGGGTTAAACCATAGTCCTCAAAGGGTTAAACCATAGTCCTCAAAGGGTTAAACCATAGTCCTCAAAGGGTTAAACCATAGTCCTCAAAGGGTTAAACTATTGTCCTCGAAGGGTTAAATAAATAATCATCCTTAATGGGTTAAACTATCATTCTCAAAGGGTTAAGTGACGTCAGAGATGAAATAAAAGAATATTGTGGAAAATTTGAAGAGATATTCAGAAAGTTTATTAGAAGATTAATTGAAACTTAATACGTATTCCCACTGACTCATACATACATACATACATACATACATACATACATACATACATACATAACATACATACATACATACATACATACATACATACATACATACATACATACATACATACATATACATACATATATATACATACATACATACATACATATATACATACACACATATACATACATATGCATACACATACATACATACATATACATACATACATACATACATACATACATACATACATACATACATACATACATACATACATACATACATATATACATACATACATATTCAACGATATAGTTCCAGAAACATTGACAAATTACACCAACAATAATTTTCCCATTTATAGACAGATTCAAGTCCATACAAGAACACGTACAGTAAAACCTCCATATAGCGGACTTCTTTCTCCATATAGCGGACTTCTCTCTCCATATAATTCGTTAGATGAGGACGGGGTTCACATCTATCAGACTTTTGATATAACGGACTCATCTCGACATAGTTCGTTAAATGGAGGATTTTACAGTAACCTGAAAGCAAACACATTAAAATCATTTATAATCCTCTATTGTTGAATCGAGTCACGTGAAAACAACTTACGTCATAGTTATGGAATCAACAGCATTTAAATTGAACCGAGAATAACATAAACATCTTTGAAACGCTAAAAAAATGAAACAGTTTTAGATATATTTGGAAATCAAGTCAACGACCATATGTTTTGTATCATTACACTAAAAGATTCTCAGGTATTGTGTTCACTCAGGTAGTCGCTGCTGACGTCATGGAGGTCTGTTGGATGTAGGGGATGGTGTAGGTGTGTGTGATGAGATAAAGCAGGTATATGTGACCCAGGGCAGGTCATCTCTCTCTCTCTCTCTTCCACTAGCCCTAGCCAGTACACGGGATGCCGGACAGGTATACGTGTTTATATATATATATACCTAACTCCACTGTAATTCATTAAAAGCTCTTAACTTGATTGAAGTGTTCCCACGCTAAAGCAGAAACCATAAACGTTATACCAAAATTATATCTGATAGTTTATTCCACAAGACTATTAGTTACACATTCAGGTCTAAATTACAGGTAGACTATTTCCACGGTGCTGGTGGTATATATGTATCTTAGAAATGTTTTAACCCTTTCACCCCAAAAGGGTTAAATCAATCGTAGTCAAAGGGTTAAAACATCCACTACAAAAGGATAATAAAATTACATGTTTATTTTACTTTTATTAGAGTAAAACACCTG
>NW_024714068.1:130000-160000 GCF_018991925.1 Homarus americanus
ATTATTATTATTATTATTATTATTATTATTATTATTATTATTATTATTATTATTATTATTATTATTATTATTATTATTATTATTATTATTATTATTATTATTATTATTATTATTATTATTATTATTGTTGTTATTATTATTATTATTATTATTATTATTATTATTATTATTATTATTATTATTATTATTATTATTATTATTATTATTATTATTATTATTATTATTATTATTATTATTATTATTATTATTATTATTATTATTATTATTATTATTATTATTATTATTATTATTACTATTAGTATTATTTCGCCCCAGGCCCTGAGGTGGATCATTGACCCTGTGCCCTGGTGGGCTAATCTCGTAAAAAAAAACTAAAGGTAAGTGTAGGAGCTGTTATTATCACCGTCTATCCTACAAACATGTTTACAACGCAGGATACAACGTCATATACGCCCCTCTCTGTCTCTATCTCTCTCTCTCTCTCTTTCTTTCTCCTTTTCTAAGAATCAGTTGTATTGTAATTCCTACCCGTGGGTTAATTCTCCCTCTGGCGACAACAAGGTGTCACAATAACACCTGACTGACAGAAAAAACAACTCCCTGGTGATGGAGTCAAGGTGAATCAAAGTTAACACACACACACACACACACACACACACACACATACACATACGTCGATGGTGAATATTGGACAACGAAAATAGCTTGAAAGAGGTTTGAGAAAGGTTAGGTATTCAGTCTACCATATTAAAGGCTTCCGTGAACCCTACAACCTAAGGAGAATAACAGACCTGTGTCTTGAGTGCCTTCTGAAGGAGAGGTTGTTTATGTAGATCACCCGACCATGTTTAACAAGAGACAACGCAAAACTATAGAAAATAAAATATAACTTGTAAGAAATGGTGGAAATGGTAGGAAATGTTGGAAATGTCGGAAATGTTGGTAATGGTGGAAATATAAGAAATGTTGGAAATGTAGGAATTGTTGGAAATATTGGGAATGTAGGAAATGTTGGTAATGGTGGAAATGTAGGAAATGTTGGAAATATTGGAAATGTTGGAAAATATTAGAAATGTTGGCAATGCTATGATGTATTAATGCTCTTCAACATTTATAGTCTCTAAAGTGTGTATTCTAGGTTAGGCAATACACGAGACATTAACACGTAAAAAAGGTTTAAGTGAGGTGTATCTTTTAACAGTGTAAAGTAATAGGGTATGACACACTACGGTAAACAGAGGACATACGATTATAACATACAGACGTGTGCTTGTAATTCACGGGATACAGGAGGAGGGGAGATGTGGAGGTTTATACTGTAATCATCATCATTATAATCATCATCATTATAATCATCATCATTATAATCATCATCATTATCATCATCATCATTATAATCATCATCATTATAATCATCATCATTATAATCATCATTATAATCATCTTCATCATTATCATCATCATCATCATTATTATTATTATCATCATCATTGTCATCATCACTATCATCATCATCATTATCATCCTCATTCTCATCATTATCATCCTCATCATCATCATTATCATCCTCATCATCATCATTATCATCCTCATCATCATCATTACCATCCTCATCATCATCATTGTCATCATCATCATTATCATTTTCTTGACCTTGGAATTTTCTCCGGTTTATAGCGATGATATAAACAATTCATATTTTTTAACTATTCCTGAATATAATTTTCTTCCTTTCTTCCTTAATTAATTAGAAATTCCTGGAAATTTTTTCGTTGGGGGGAGGGGCAATTAATTACCAAGTAGGACGGATTAATTATATATTTCCCTCTCACCTAACCAGATATGCTCAAAAAGGAATTAATTAGTTCCCCAGGGTCATTTTAACCTATAATTATCCTCCTCTGATTATAGTTACCTGTGTAGAATCTTTGATCTCCTACACCTCGGGATGGAAGGGAGTATTATAATTATCAATAGAAGAGATCTAGTTCACGTAGAGGAAGGAGCCTTTGATACTCAACACGTGTTTCATCGTATTTGATTCACTTGATGATAATACTCACCTGCGTTACTTTGTACAGGTGAATTAATAAAGAGTCACCTTGATATACTGCTCTTTGAAATTCATTTTTTTTTTATCGTCTGATATATTAATAACATCCTTTCCTATGTTACTAAGATCGTCTTTGTGTTTTGTTTTTAAAGATCATTTGAAAAGGAAACAGGAAGAAGAAGAGGAAGGGAGGGAGGAGAAGAGGAGGAGGAGGAGAAAAAGAGGAGGAGGTTATCGAAGGAGAAATAAAGGAAGAAGATGATTATAGATTGACGGCAGCAGTGGAGAAGGATGGGGTGGGGAAGGAGGTAACTGGGACGATTGAAAGGAGGTCAGTAAGGAGAAAAGGAGAGAAAGAGAGGGGGAGGGACAATGGGTAGGTCACCAGGGAGTCATCCTTCTCACACACCACCAAGGGAGAAAAAGGGAGGGAGGGAGCGAGGGTGGGAGGGTGCACACACGTCTTCATTGCTTACTGGGGAAGGAGAGAGAGGGGGAGGGGGGAGTGAAAGAGAAGGAAGGGAAGGGAGAAGAGTAAAGAGGAGGCGAGGGAGGAAGGAGGAAGAGGGAGGGAAGTGAAGAGAAGGAGGATAGGAGGAAGGAAGGATGGGGATATGGATGGGAAAGAAGGGGACGGAGGAGGGATGGGAAAGGAGAAAGAGGAAGGAAAACGGATGAGAAATCGGGGGAGGAGGAGGAATGGGGAAGAAGGGAGAGAGTGGGAGGAGGGAAGAGGCGGAGGGAAAGAGGAGGGGGAGGGGTTCCACAAGTAAGAGCTAACGAGGTGAGGTAGTGAAGATAAATTATTGTTCAGGGACCAGACTAACACAGGTAACTTAATTTGGAAAACTCATGACAAAGTTTGTATTTTTCTCCTGAAACAAACGGACATACAGATAAAGATAGATAGATAGACAGACAGACAGATAGATAGATAAATAGATAGATAGATGGAATTATTCAGTAAAAGCATCATTCAAGTTTATTATTGGTTCAACTTGCATATAGACACCGCAGATATACCATGTACTTAGACCCTGCAAGAATGTAATACACCTAGTGTAGTGTAGTGTAGTGTAGGTATACAGTACAGTATAAACAAAATAACTAGATGAAAGAATTAGAAAGCATATTATTAGGTACAATGAGATGAATATTTTGAAATGAAAACGAAAATAAAAAAAAATAAATCAAAAGGTAAAAAAAATATGGAACGCAAATGTAAAAAAATGGAGTAAATCTAAAAAAAATATATATAAAAGATGAAAGGAGGAAAAAAAATAGATATATATATATATATATATATATATATATATATATATATATATATATTCCTGTGTATATATAATTAAGATTAACCAAAATTGTAAGTACTAAGATAATAAACTAAAACATTAAAGACCAAAAAAGAAAATCAAAATACAAAAAAATTAAAACAAATAGTAAAAATAAAATAAAAATTTTTAATAGTAAAATAATAAAAATTTAAAACTCTACAAAATAATTAAACACCAAACGAAGAAAACAATTAAAAATGTATAAAATAAATAAAAATATATAAGTCAAAATTACAAAATAAAAAAGTAAAATGTAGGTAAGTAAACGAGGGAAGGTGTCCAGGTGTTCCTACGATCAATGGTTTTACCTGACCCGGAAGTGACCACGCAGGTACGGGTGTTGGTAGGGGTGATGATGGTGGTGGTGGTAATAGTGGTGGTGCAGATGGTGGTGGTAATAGTGGTGGAAGTGGTGGTGGTGGTGGTAATAGTGGTGGTGCAGATGGTGGCTAGTGGTGTGGTGCAGTGGTGGGCAGTGGTGGTGCAGACAGATGGTGGTGGCAATAGGTAGCAGATGGTGATGGTGGTGTAATAGTGGTGGTGCAGAATAGTGGTGGTGCAGTGGCATGGTGGTGGTGGTAATTAGTGGTGGTGCAGATGGTGGTGGTGGTAATAGTAGTGGTGCAGATGGTGGTGGTGGCAGTAGTGGCAGATGGTGGTGGTGGTAATAGTGGTGGTGCAGATGGTGGTGGTGCAGTGCAGATGGTGGTAGGTGGGTGAGATGGTGGTGGTGGCACAGTGGTGGTGCAGATGGTGGTGGTGGTGGGTAGGTGGCAGATGGTGGTGGTGGTGTGGTGGTGCAGATGGTGGGTGTGGTGGTGGTATGGTGGTGGTGGTGGCGTGGCAGATGGTGGTGGTGGTGTGTGCACAGTGGTGCAGATGGTGGTGGTGCAACAGTGGCAGATGGCGGTGCGGCAGCGGCAGATGGTGATGATGGTGGTGGTAATATGGTGGTGCAGATGGTGGTGGTGGTAAAGATGGTGGTGCAGATGGTGGCAGATGGTGGTGGTGGTAATAGTGGTGCAGATGGTGGTGGTGGTGGTGGTAATAGTGGTGATGCAGATGGTGGTGGTGGCATTAGCAGTGGCAGATGGTGGTGGTGGTAATAGTGGTGGTGCAGATGGTGGTGGTGGCAATAGTGGTGGAGCAGATGGTGGCAATAGTAGTGCAGATGGTGATGATGGTGGTGGTGGTAAGTGGTGCAGTGGTGCAGATGGTGGTGGTGGTGGTGGGTATTGGTGTGTGGTAATAGTGGTGGTGCAGATGGTGCGGTGGTGGTAATAGTGGTGGGGTGGTAATAGTAGCAGTGGTGGCAGATGGTGATGATGGTGGTGGTGGTAATAGTGGTGAGCAGATGGTGGTGGTGGTATTAGTGGTGGTGCAGATGGTGGTGGTGGGGTGGCAGTGGTGGTGCAGATGGTGATGGTGGTGGTGGTAATAGTGGTGGTGCAGGTGGTGGTGGTGGTGTGGATGGTGGTGGTGTACAGTAGTGGTGCAGATGGTGGTGCAGATGGTGGTGGTGCAGAGGTGGTGGTGCAGGTGGTGAGATGGTGGTGGCAGGTGCAGGTGGTGGTGGGTGGTGGTGGTGGTGTGGATGGTGGTGGTGTGCTTGGGTGGTGGTGGTGCAGGTGGTGGTGGTGCAGTTGGTGGTGGTGGTGCAGTTGGTGGTGGTGGTGCAGATGGTGATGGTGGTGAAGGTGACGATAGCGGATGTGGTGGTGGTGGTGGTGATGGCTGCGTTGGTCAATGAGCCTATCACCACCCCCAAACACCCTCACCACCACCTCCTCCTCCTGCTCCTGCTCCTCCTAATGCCAACGTAGATAAACTGAGCCACAATACAGTAGTTCATCAGACATAAACAAAAGGTTCAGGTGTTGGTGACTCGATGCCAAGAGGACCAATTAGATCACCTGGGGGAGGCGGGGGGAGGGGAGGTAAGGGTCGCTGGTCTCCCGAGTGTGTACAGCGGCGGGTGCTTCATGTAGTAGTAAAAACAACCCATGAATGATTTGCAATATAAACTATCTGTACACGAATCGATTTTTTTTTGAAACACTGAATCTCAATATGAACAGACCTCCGTAAACTCTAATACATATCTATACCTTGTAACTATGAATACATTTAATTAATAACAAAAGAAAAATACCGATATTGGAAAAGGTTTTTTTATGAACAGGATTTACAGTTCTATAAACCGTTTTCCAGAATGATTGTGTGGCTGATTGATTAACTAAAGCTCGTACAGCGCTGCCGGGCGTATAGCCATTACAACTCTGAATACAGTTCGAACAAAATCCTGGTGACTGCCAATTAAAAGTGAAAAAAATATAACTGGAGAATTAAGTTTGTTATTTCATCTTCTAGTGTTGATGTGATAGAGAGAAAGAACAGAAATTTGGCTTCTAAAATAATGGAACTCCTCTTTACAATATTACAGCCAGATATTTAATAAACCTTAACACTATGTATATACCCCATGTGATATTATATCCTTGAACGGCCTCAACCACCTCGTTATATCTACCAACTTCACCAGAGCTCTTGAGAGGCACAATATTCCTGTCAAGTTTGAAGATGTTCCGCCAACCACTTTAATGCGTTCCCACGGTGGACAGGCTACAGGAAGCAGTGAACAAAACAACACGCCCTCTGATAACACCCCACTGACTTCTCAAACAATGTAAGCAACAGAAAATATCCTTGAAAAGTTTGTATAGTTTATGTTAGAAGAATCTGAGATAATAGCTATTATATTATTCAATGAATTCCTAAGACGTCATGAAATCGCTTTCTTCTCCGTGTTGACTCCATCCAACGTAGATCGTATAAAATCTTCAAGTGGTGGACAGACTTTCGTGAAACTTATCTTAGCCCGGGTACAGTGCTTGAATGCCCGGGTACAATGCTTGAATGCCCGGGTACAGTGCTTGAATGCCCGGGTACAGTGCTTGAATGTGTTTGGTAATAAGCATAATAAAGTATAATAAAGTTATTTCTGCCAGATAATTTAGTGTTTTTAAGAATATGTCACCTGAGCTACTTTAGGTAAATGAACGAACGCTGAACCTACTTTATATCAATGAAATTTTACAATGTGTTTGTAACTCGATAAATGTATCAGTTTTTTAAAGGAAATTTGTCATTGTTACATTGGTTGAGAGTTTATTTACTGAATTACATCTTCCCGTCTATAGCATAAACATTCATTTAGGTTTTTGTTATATTTTAAATTTCTTTATTCATTATTAAAACAACATCAAACGAGCGACAGAGAGAAGACCTACAGGTTATAATAATATGTACACAAACCATTCAACAGTCACGCGTCTCTTGTCAACACTCGCTGCTCAGATGGTTAACGTGTGTGTGTGTGTGTATGTTTAACGATTTAATGTGACTGTACAGTATATAAAATTTTCTGTAAACTTACTTGTAATACTCTCCTCTCTCTCCTTTAGTTTCCTGTATTTTAGAACATTACAGAGCCGTCGTTACATGCCTCCACCTGAAGCTCTCACACTGAACAAACAAATCAACAGGTAATTATTTTAACAAGAGGCTTTGCTAAATATTATATTACACAGCACCAACAAGCTCGCCCTCTCCTGTGTTTATTAGTCTGAGCCGGCAACGAGTGTGGGATCCATGACCAGTAGGCGGCGCAGACGGACGTAAACGAGACGAGGAGTAGAGGAACCCCGTGACCCCGAGTGTATATGACTCAAACAAAAGCAAAAGACTTATAAATGCGTAACTAAACTCCGTAAAGATTCTTAAATGGTTTTACGAACACGATTGGTAGAACGGCTCATATCTTAGCTCACTATCGACTCACCTGAAGCAATTATCTTTAAAACACACACACACACACACACACACCTCCACGTCCCGGCCCTCTTACCCCGCCCTCATCCTCTCCCCGTGTAAGCCAAAAGGTTTAACTTTACGTTTCTCTGAAAATCTCTTTTGATGTCGGAGCGATCGAGGGCAAAGTCATCCTCTTCTTCCTCCTCCTTGTCCGTCTCCTCCTCCTCCTCCTCCTCCTCCTTACCTTGAAGTGTCCTGTTGTCCCTGATCACACTCACAAAAACTTACCCCGACATGTAATTAATCTCTTCTTGACTGAGGATGAATGAAGCTCTCAGGAAAATACCGAACGTCACGGGTTGAAGTCTGCCCCCCTCTCCTACCCACCCAAAAAGCGGCTCTATTTCACGCCTAAGTGATTACACACGATTCTGTTTACACATCTGATGATCTTTAGAAGCGGAAAAAAATTCTTAATCATACTCGAATAACCTTTGCTAAACTCCAACGGCTTCACACGTTATAAATATACACGGATCTTATACACATGTTCCCTCAGACGATTTTTATCTCAACACTCCCTTCAACTTTTTTAATCCATGTTTCGCTTCCCTACAAAAATCAACAATAACCAAAAAACTCAAGTCTATTTAATACAATTTTTCTCCTTGGTATATTTCAACAGGGTTATTCAGGTATAATTTTGTCCATATTATTCTCTTCTTATAAATAGCCCGCGTTCTTGTCATTCACTTTGTCAGTATTTCAACTCTAACTTTTAACATTCTAGATAGTTTCATTTTCTCTTTCTCCTCTTTCTCCTCTTTCTCTATCTCCTCCTCTTCTACCTCCTACCCCTCTTCTTCCTCCTCCCCATCTTCTTTTTCCTCCTCTCCCCCTTTGTTAATGTTTCATCCTCATTTTCTTCTTCCTCCTCTTCCTCCTCCTCTTCCTCCTCTTGCTCCTCTTCCTCCTACTCATCCTCCTTTGCTAATGTCTCCTCCTCCTCTTCCTTCTCCTCCTCCTCTTCCTCCTCCTCCTCCTCTTTTCTTCCTCCTCCTCCTCCTCCTCTTCCTTTATTAATGTTTCCTCCTTCTCCTTTGATGTGTGTAGTCCACCAGGTCCTAAAATGTGTTAATGCCGTCTCTTTCATCCGTTACATCAATCACTTGTTCGTAATATTCTTCCCATCTCCCTTTTATTTCCTCTCCTTCATTCAAGATTATCATTTCCACTTATCATGTTTTCCTCATTTTATTTAGTTCCTCTGTGACCATTATTTATTTTATCGTCCTCTTCAATGCTCTGTGATAACCTTTTTTTCCTCCAATTTTATTCTGTTCCTTTTTTGTATTTGTTTTCATATTCTTCATCACAATTACTCTATTCCTCTCTTACTAAAGCTTTACCTGGTGTTATTATTTCCTGGTGTATTATATTCTCTCTATGACTCACTTGTTTCTCATTAGTTCTGATTCATATTATTATAATCTTCTAGTATAACACAGCTTCAAAATTCATCACTCATCACTGCTTACCAAACCTCTCTTCTCTTATCTCTCTCTCTCTCTCTCTCTCTCTCTCTCTCTCTCTCTCTCTCTCTCTCAAAACACCCATGACTTTACTCCCTTCACTTGTCCCCAGCACACTTCTCCTTTAGCCCTTCCAGGTTCCTCTCACTTATCACCTAACCAGTTACATCCTGGACAACATAATACATCGTCTATAGAAATAACTTCCGTTTTTTTCTCTACTGAACGGCATTTATATTTTAATTTTGTATAAGAGCTCAGTATCTCTTATGGTTCTCCTCAGGTTCATTCTTCTAAAAAAATAAATAAATAAATAAAATAAAATAATAAATAAAAAAATAAATATAATAATACAATAATAAATAAATAAATAAAATTATAAAATAATAAATAAATAAATAAAAATATCGATAAATAAACAAAAATATCCATAATTTAATACATTCTTGTACAAAAAATCCTAATGATAAAGTTAAAAAATGGAAAGTGTAGAAATAACATAAAGAAAATCGTCACACACACCAAAATAACACGGAGGATAATGTCATTTTTATCATGAAGAGACGAAACACTTCACAATAGGTATTTCAAGCATTATCAATATCACTGAATATATAAAAGGTCAACACCGAGTCTCTCTCTGTTTATCTAACTCAAGGGATCCTTTCACCCTTTCTCCCTTCAGCATTCACATCGTTTTCCGTCTCACTCCACCCCTCCCCCCTCCGCCCCTCCCCCTCCCCCCCCCTCCTTGATGATAATCCCTCCATTCACTTATTCCTTGGTTTATATCTCTCTCTCTCTCTCTCTCTCTCTCTCTCTCTCTCTCTCACTCTCTCTCTCTCTCATATCTTCATCAGCCTCTTTCTTCTTCCATCTTTCTTTAAATATCTACATTTATTTATTTATCGAACTATATAATTAATTGTATCTTTCTCCCTCTTACTTTTTATTCCCATCATCATAAGAAAATTTTATATGATCTTTGTCTGTCCTTTGACCCTGTGAGAGAGAGAGAGAGAGAGAGAGAAACTAAGGAGAACAGACATAAATAAACAAACAGATAGACAGCCATATGGATAGATAGACAGATGGATAAGTAGACAGTTAAATGACTAGATAAACAGTTAAATGGATATATAGACAGTCATGTGGATAGTCACACGGACACACACACACACATTCACCAGCCCGTAAATCTCTCTTGATTCTCGTGTTATCTCGTGACTTCCTTCTCCTCCGCCTCCTCCTCCTCCTCCTCCTCCTCCTCCTCCTCCTCCTCCTTCCAAACTTCTTCCTTGCTTTTCATCTCCTCCTCCTGCCAATCCTCTCTTCTCTTTCCTCTCTTTCTTCCATCTCCTCTATTCCTCCTTCTCCTTATTCTCTTCTTTGTCTCTCTTCCTTCTCTCCCTCCTCCTTCTCCTCCTCCATCTCTTCTTTCGCCCTGCTCCTCCTTCTTTTCCTTCTTCCTCCTCCTCCTCTTTTCCTTCTTTCTCCTCCTCCTCTTCTTCCTCCTTCTCACCTCCTCCTCCTTTCCCCTCCCTCCCTCCCTCCCTTCCTCCCTTCCTCCCTTCCTCTCTTCCTCTTCTTCTTCCTCCTCCATGTACAATACGCTCCCTTCCCTCCCCATTAAGAAAATTACACGCAATTATCCTTTACGCTTGGCTCAGAGGCGCGAATTGGCTCAGGTGACTACTGAAATTCCACGCCATTAATCACACAGAAGGCTAAATTGATTGAATGACCTAGACTTTGAAAGATACTGAACCACCACTCGATGTATTGGTAGATATATCTCTCATTTATTGATAAGGTAAGTAGAAGATTAATTTAATGTGGAAAGGTTTGTTGAAGGTGTTGTGTCATGCAGAGTGGTGGTACGTGTGGGTGGGTGTAGTGGACTGCATTGGATCGGGATGGTTGTGTTGTGGGGTATGCATGCCTGTGTGTGTGTGTGTGTGTGTGTGTGTGTGTGTGTGTGCGTGTGTGTGTGTGTGTGTGTGTGTGTGTGTGTGTGTGTGTGTGTGTGTGTGTGTGTGTGTGTGTGTGTGTGTGTGTAATTATCCACACCATCATCCTCTCTGTAACTATTCAACCATCCTCCTTACCTTCCCGCCTGTCCCTCCATCAATCTAACCACCTATTCTACCCGTCATCCCTTCATCATCTGTACACTTATCCACACTACACTAGTCTTGGTAGGAGCTAAATTATTTGCCCCACTTGACTTAAATTGTGAATTAATTAGTCTTATTTTTTTTACCTCAGTGTGAGTAAATTTGCAAGTATTAATGTCAATTTTTATTATGAAACTAATTCTGGGAATTTGTATAATTATTTTTTCTAATATGTGATGAAGCTAAAGTGTGTTGTCGCTTCGTTTCCGTTTTCATTTTCAGCTCATGTTAATTACACACCTGAGGGCCTTACCTGTGTCAAATATTATTTTATTTTTGTGCAGTTGACTACTTGAATTGTTGGAAATGTTGAATAGGTAAATGATATTTTTTCATGTATTTTTTTATCATTGTGTATTAGGCCCGTCTAACAGGCAGTAATACTTGTATCAATGTGGGTTACATACTGTACATAAGGTTTACATCACCCACGGTAACTTTCCTGTGACCCGTGAGTTGTCACCTACTGGACATGTGACAGTGTGTTCCCACTGTGCCCTCACACCTTGACTATACTGTAGAGTCATCAATTAAGTAGCCGGCTGTCACCAGTTCGACTCCCGTCTCTGAGCCACTGAGACGTGTGCTCTAAGAAGGTAATTATACCTAAGCTTTATCCGTTATTAACGCTCACAGTTCATAGCGTTAATTACGGTGATATCCCAGGTATTGTGCAATGGTTTGTTTTCTTAATAAATGGAGAAAAAGACCATTTGGGTCTGATAACTTAACCCATAAATATTTATGAATGTTACTTACAGTTCACCTCTAATACTGACTCAACAGCCTTTATCATCAGTGATTACAACAGGTAAACGGAAACTGTAACAATTGTTATTGTTATTACTTTTGTTATTGTTATTATTGTTATTATTATTATTATTATATTATTATTATTATTATTATTATTATTATTATTATTATTATTGTTATTATTATTATTATTATTATTATTATTATTATTATCATTATTATTATTATTATTATTATTATTATTATTATTATTATTATTATTATTATTATTATTATTATTATTATCATTATTATTATTATTATTATTATTATTATTATTATTATTATTATTATTATTATTATTATTATTATTATTATTATTATTAGTATTATCATTATTATTATTATTATTATTATTATTATTATTATTATTATTATTATTATTATTATTATTATTATTATTATTATTATTATTATTATTATTATTATTATTATTATTTTATTATCATTATTGTTATTACTTTTGTTATTGTTATTATTGTTATCATTATTATTATTATCATTATTATTATTATTATTATTATTATTATTATTATTATTATTGTTATTATTATTATTATTATTATTATTATTATTATTATCATTATTATTATTATTATTATCATCAAAGAAGGATATACTGCTTATTGATGCTCTTTATAAAAAAATCAATATCTTTTTTCCCTCAAATTAAGTTCAGATCCTCAGACTCTTAGCTAAAGAAGATAAGTGTGTCCACCATTCCCCTTAAGAAGACTTTGGAAGAGGCTTAAGAAATTTAATCACTTTATCTTAGGCAAAAGTTGATATACGAGAAAAGTTAGATTTGAAATGAATACAAAACTTGTGAAGATTTTTACTTTAGTTTCTGTCAGTGTTTTGAGTCTGTTTTCTGTCTGAGAGTCTGCCTACTTGACGTATATAGAGGTCTGTTTGTCTGTCTGTCTGCCTATAGAGTCTGTTTGTCTGTCTGTCTGCCTTTTGAGTCTGTTTGCTAAAAGTAACACAGAGGAAAAATATTGTTATTTTCTTTCAGTTAGATTTGACTTAATATATTTTTATTTACTCGACCTGTGGAGTAGATGTTATATTAAAGTTATCTTGGCTTTACAAATGTGTTTCACAAGTGTTACAGAGGTACTAACAGGCTTTATGGAGGTGGCTTTAGGCGTTGGAAATGTGTTATAGAGTACTAAAACTTATTAAGAAAGTGCTACTGGGCGTTACAAAGGTGTTACGGGAGTGTTACCAAGCTGCTACACAGGTATATTACAAAGGTAGTACAGGTGGATTGCATTGATGTTACACAGCGTTAGGTAAGTGTTACACGGGTGATACAAAGGTGCTACATAGACAACACATATGATACTTACAAGAGGGTATGTGTAACCCTCCCCTCACAGTGGTAACTCGCTCAGGACCGAAAAAAATTAGAGTTACGACTTAAAACTTTGATGCCGAAGAAGTTGGACCAATCAGTTATGCTCCAAAGTTTTGTAATATATCGTCCCACAGTAAACGACTCGTAGGTGAAGACAACGATGAGGAGCTTGAGTGGGGCCGAGGCTCTCTCTCTCTCTCTCTCTCTCTCTCTCTCTCTCTCTCTCATAATACTTATTTCATGTCATTTTGCCTTTAATTTTTTTTCTTCGCAATATAATTCATTAAACTGGCTGGTGTGTATAGGGTAAAGGTCACATACCCTCTCGTCTCTCTCACAAATACTAACCTTTTAGTTCTATTGATGCTGATAGTAGTGGTAAAAATATAACTACACTGTTGTTATAATGGTGTCAGTTAAACAATAAGCAAAGTAAACAATATAAACAATTAACTCCTAAAACAATAAACAAGAACAATAAATAACATAAAAAACAATAAATAACTTAAACAATAAACAAGAACAATAAATAACATAAAAAACAATAAACAACTTAAACAATAAACAACAAAACAATAAACAACTTAAGCAATAAACAACATAAAAACGATAAACAACATGAAAATAATAAACAAAAACAGTAAACAACATAAGAACAAAAATCTGAAATAATAAAAGAATGAAAGAGAGGAAAAAAACACAGAGAAATTAGACGCTCAGAAAAATTATTTTACATCACACGACAAAAATGTTGAAACTTAAAAAAAAAAATATTTAATTGCACGTTAATTAAAACACATTGCCGGAGGTGAGAAAATGCATCAGAAGAGCAAAATAGACAAATGACTTTTTTTTTTTACTGATGAGGTTGTGATAGCAAAGTTAGAAACATACATATACATACACACATATACTGTACATACACACACACAGGCAGGGCGGTGGGAGAGAGAGGCGGTACTATTTTGAGTTTAACCAGAAGCAATCACAGAGAGCCAGGGGAAAGGTGACGACATAATACCAGGTGATAAAACTCAACCTCACCCTCAACTATAATGACTGAAACAAACTCCGATAATATTAATGGAACATAAATCAAATTAGTGTAGATATATATAACACTAAATTCCCCGTAAAGAAAATACTTGATAAAACAAACTTTGAAAACAATAGTTAAAATTAATTAGATTATTGGAATTATTTATCATTGAATTCTCAGTTAATAATTGATAAACAAATTCAGTCAATAACATAAATTGATGAAAATATATAGCATTAGATTTTCAGTATAAACTTCATTCAGTCATACGAACAGAATTAGGAAAAGGAAACTCCATCTTACTGCCTAAGTTTCCAAACATATAAAACACAGACAAAGGGGAGAACAGTTTAGTGTATTTCTGTGTTAAAATATTGAGGAAATTTGCAAAACCGCTGAGTATATTGTGAGAAGATATTTTGCCATGGAGGTTCTTGTGTGTGTGTGTGTGTGTGTGTGTGTTCCTTCGTCCTTGAGGATATACCCGGAGATTATTTCTGTGGATATTCTAATAGGCAGGAGTTTAAACCAGGTGAATCATCCCTGAAAAATTAACCTTAAATCGTGGGAAAATATTCAGATTTACAGCCAATCAACGCTGTCTTAACTTTTAGTATCGTTACCTCTATGTATCCTATGAGCTAAGATGGTTATTAATACTTATAATACGTGTAATTTAACTTTATTTCAATCTAATTTCAATTATTTGTATATTATGTATTTTATTTAGTGGTATCTTGAAGGTTGGCCAAATATGTTAATACTTTTTTCCATATATTTTCGCTCTTATTTCACCAACGGGTAAATTTTTGTCTCGCTACCAAAACGCTTGTCGAGTGAGTTTTGTTTTTCTACATTAACTATTTCACTGTATTTTAACTTTTAAATTATATATTATTGATATCAAATTAATTATATTTATATCATATAGTACAGTAATCATGATTTTTTTTAGATTATACAGTACGTAGTTTTTATTATATTATACAGCACGTAGTTTTTATTATATTATACAGCACGTAGTTTTTATTATATTATACAGCACGTAGTTTTTATTATATTATACAGCACGTAGTTTTTATTATATTATACAGCACGTAGTTTTTATTATATTATACAGCACGTAGTTTTCATCTCGGCCCCAAAACGATTTACAATATCGCCTTTGTTTACAAGACCCGCCGCCACCCACCCACGCCAGCCAGTTCAACTCTTGTGTACTCGCTCGCGGTTGTTTGATCTTAATATTTTTAGTGAATTAACTATCAAGGCCTTTAATGATGCCCATGAAGCGTAAATTCAGTGCACAAATTTATAATGTTACAAAGAGAAAGACAAATGACATTATTATTAGTGAGGTTAAAATCATCATCATCATTATCATAGGTAAGTTGAAGTAGTTTTTGTTTTACCTATACACTGAGTTTATTTACAATATGTTTAGATTTCAAGATAATCAAAATTAATTAATAACACCCAAAATTAATATATTTTAGCATTAATTGCATTAACGGCGATGATCCCACAATCGCGAGTAGTTATAGATTATTCCCGAGGTAGTTTGGTGGTTCACTAGATGAGTCGACTCGTTTCTGTCTCGGCAACTCACAAACCCAGATCGGCGCGCATCGTGTTTCTGTTCATAACACACAGATGGCGCTGACTAGACTGCAGTTCAATCGTATAGGTACCCCGTGTGCTGCACTTCTGGTGTGAACTATTAAGCCTTGTGTCGTGTGGCTGTGTTGAATACATAAAACATTAGAAAGTACGTCAAACTAATATGACATTTTATCCTCAACAATGTAATTTTCGGCGAACATTTGGTATAATCTGTGTAGTGGGGTGGACACTGTCAGAGACTCCTCGCTCGTTGTAGACACTCGTCCGGTCGTCCCCACAAGAAACTGTCCCAGATCACAGAACCCGTGTCGACCTCTGGGTACTCCACTCCCTGTTGCTCGGTTTAGGAACACGCAATGCTTCTCTGCTCTGACACACTCAGGTTATTAATTATTTGTAGGTTGATGTTGAGGTTTACCTGTATTTGATTTTAAGTTAATATATTTACAGTTAAACATTTAAACAAATATGGAATACATAACATTAAACAAATGAAGATTGATAACAGATGTTTGACATTATATAAGAGAGAAATGTGTTTAGTTCTTTTGAAATTTAATTGTCTCCCGTATTGACTTTGTTTTCTTTGTTATCTAATTGTCTTGGAAAAGCTGGTTGTCGTGAACCTGTAAACAGACGCGAAAGGATTTTGGAACACTCGATGAATTAACTAAAAAAAATTCTTTAGCAAAATCAAAAGAGTTTCATATAAAGAAAAGTTAATTCTCTGGTCCTTAATAACTTTTATATTTTTGAAAATCTGAATTCTCCACAGCTCGCCAACCTGACACTTTATTATAAGACTCAAAACATCATTCATATCCAGAGACGCGAGAATATGTTAATGCAGTTGTTTTGAAAGTGTGTTTACGAATGAAGGAGCTGAAAGAACGTACGTGAGTTAGGAGTGTGTGAATAAATACAGCAGCAGTGAAGTGTCATAATAGTAACTTTGACACAACAGAAATATAATAGCTGTTACAACATACCTGGTGAGAAACGAACTGTCGTGGCATCACCTTGACTCATGACAGCCTGAACAAAGATACACTTGAGGAACACATCGCAGGGTGTAGGGAGTAAGACGTGGAGGAGTGTAAGAAGGAAAGTTTAGAGATGTTATGTAATGATATAGAGGAGGTTGTGGACAGTGATGCTCCCCCCTCCTCCTCCTTCTGACAACTTAACGTTACTCAGCAGCACACTTTCAGACCCTAAACATTGGTGGCTGGACCAACTAGTTAGACCGATTAATTATCATAAAATTACTGTTACAACTTCCAACCTCGCTTCTCGTCTGGCAGTTGTTCGGGCGCCGCCAGAGTAGGAGCAGGTGAAATATCCTAAATCCAGTTGTCCAGCAACCGAGCAGATATTCCCAGTTACAGCTTCTGTTATTAGGAGTTAAGTGTTGCGGCTCTATCTCGTTATTGCTCTTGAAGGGAAGTGTAGAGGCTGGAGCTACAGTTATAGGTGGTACGAATAATTGCATCTTAATTGGTCTTGCTGTAAGTGTTTGTTATATTTTCATAACATTGTAGTCGATGGTTCATGCTCATATGTCAGTGGGTGGAGCTGTCTAGCACCGGACCACGTCAAGGGGGTAACCTGCCTAAGGGGCTGTTGCTGCTGGGTGTCTGGGTCTGAACCCACGCTGGTCGTCCCCGGTGAGGGCTGAAAGTGACTTACAGGAGGGTCCATAGTCTATGGCTGAATCTTACAGGGTATGGTGAAGGTGATCCGTTACAACATGTGGAGGTCGCTGAGGCAGAGGCGGAAGCTCAAATGGCGTCAACCACAGATAGTGAAGCGGATCTTTGCTCACGGCGACCATGTTGGTCTGGCTAAAACACCCCAGGTAGTGGCTGGCTGAGCTGATAGTAAAACGTGCTGAATATGTTTGCTCAATTTTTTGTATGTACTGATCCTCATTTAAGTTTTTGATGTACAAAATGAGTCAAGATCACATTGAACTACTTTTTATCAAAGTGAGAGCATGGGAAATTGTAATAATAATCCAACGTCTTGACAATTCTCTTCTGCATATAAGAAATTGTTAGTGCATAATGACATACAGGATATATTCGGTGGTAACTGTTTGTTATTAGAATCAGTGCCCACACTAACAGTGCCCATCAGCCATGTATCTAATGCACAGATAGACAGACAGCCCTTCTACCCAGGCTACTTTAGCGAAATATGGGATGATCCGTGATGCACAAGTGCGGTATACAGTAAACAGTTCACCTCAAGGCTACAACCTACAAATAAAATGAAGTCGTCAAAACTCCACGAAACTTATTGTGTTTAGTGGTCAGTAAGGTTATAAAGTACTTATACAAATTATATTATATTATTTGTAATAATTTACTGTTTTTACCTGTCACTGACTGTTTAAAAGCACAAGTCAGGAACATTTATGCTACCTAGTTTTTAGGTAGCGGCGGTCAATGGTGACTCTTTTGCCAATATCAAGATGGCGGCGCGTGGGACGACTGACTTCAGTCTGGCCTGTGTGTATTGCTGCCCACGTCTCTAGTCATAAAACCTCCTGGGTTCTACCCCTCCTGTTGTTGACTTTTCAAGATGGTTGCTTGGGAGCGTCCGTCTCAGGAATGTTGACGGGACAGATCTTCATCTTTCGGCAGAACTTTATTCTTGGAAACTTTTCTTAGCGACAGTTTTTCTTGTGAATGTTCCCATAAAATATGAGTAAAGCTTTTCCTCTCGTTGATCAGACGTCCTCTAAGGCTCGTCTTTTGAAGCCATCACTCGGTCCTCGGCGCACCTGTTGACTCGCCTTTAAAGCTTTCTATGTTCTGACCAGCGCGAGTTAAGATTTAATACACGCCTGTGACCAGCTGATGCCACCTAAGGGGGTTGATGATGATCTTCTGATTTACGCCAGCCTTTTTTCTCTGCCTCTCTTTGAAGAGTCAGAGAGATGGTCTGAAATCTTATGTCTGGGATAACGATGTTGTGTTTATCCAGAAGACAGTTACTCTGGAATCCTCCTCTGCTCCGGTTTCTTCAGCCAGTGGTAGACCTTCTTGCTTTTGATTTTTCAGCTGTTTCGAGAAGGTGTTGGTGATGGCGGTAAAATATTTAGAGAGGAACTCCCGGGGGAAGCACCTCCAGTCCTGTCGAAGATAGGGCGCTCAGTCTCACGGGACCGATGGAAGGGGTGAGGGGGGGGGGGGAAGGGCCTCCCCTATTGATGGTGGGGATGGGGTTGAAACGTCGCGTCCTCAGTATAGAAGGAATACTTCTATACTGAGTTCTCTCCTCCTTCGGGACATTCTTATTCTGTTATAATACTGGGCTGTGTGGCAGCTTTCATTATAAAGAGCTCAGTGCTTTCGAGGGGATACTCTGGGAAGCTCCTCTTACCTCCTCTCCTTTCATCGGGGAGGACTCATTCACTTGTACCGGCGGTGACTTCCTTTGTGAGGAGAGCAGCTGTCCTGTAGTTCCGTCCGTCTTCCTTCTTCTAATATAGCACAGTCTTATTCTGCGTCTTTTTTCCTACGTTAGGTAAAAGTTTGGGAAGGAAAATAAAAATAATATATCTGTTTCATTTATGCTGTCGCTGATTTATTTTGATTTTCCAGAACCTGTATAAATTTTTTTTTTGAGGGGGGGGGGGTGGGGGACTTGTGTTGCCTTGGGAGCAGAATCGTCGGTTGTCTCAGCGTTTATAATACGAGTCATTTTAAGTATCTCCAAAAGACATTTAGGCTGGTTTATGTAGGTAACTTTGGGTTTATTATTATTATATTATTATTATTATTATTATTATTATTATTATTATCATTATTATTATTATTATTATTATTATTATTATTATTATTACAGTAAAACTCCTCCTTCCAGGTGTTGGAGCGACTTGAGGCGTTAACTTGTTGATGGTGAGACAGAGTGGCAGTATAAACCCGTGACGTTGGTGCAAAGGGTCAGGCCAGGTAAGGTAGTGACAGTGTTGTTCTTCAGGTGATGGGAACTGTCTTAAAGTTGATGTACTATGTTTATCGTCTTTCCCTTTTTATTTCTGTCTGCCTGTATGTCTGTCTGTCTATGTCTGTTTGTCTGTCTCAATTACTTTCTTGATTCTCTCTCTCTCTCTCTCTCTCTCTCTCTCTCTCTCTCTCTCTCTCTCTCGTACCCATTTACACTCTTTGCTGAGATTATATTCTTTTCATTATATCAAAAACTGTGATTATTATTTTTATTTAGTTTGTATTTCCGTAAACCCCTGTTCGTATCTCCGTTAACAGAACTATTTCCTCCTGTTCGTATCTCCGTTAACAGAACTATTTCCTCCTGTTCGTATCTCCGTTAACAGAACTATTTCCTCTTGTTCGTATCTCCGTTAACAGAACTATTTCCTCCTGTTCGTATCTCCGTTAACAGAACTATTTCCTCCTGTTCGTATCTCCGTTAACAGAACTATTTCCTCCTGTTCGTATCTCCGTTAACAGAACTATTTCCCCCTGTTCGTATCTCCGTTAACAGAACTATTTCCTCCTGATCGTATTTCCGTTAACAGAACTATTTCCTCCTGTTCGTATCTCCGTTAACAGAACTATTTCCCCCTGTTCGTATCTCCGTTAACAGAACTATTTCCTCCTGTTCGTATCTCCGTTAACAGAACTATTTCCTCCTGTTCGTATCTCCGTTAACAGAACTATTCATGTGTCGGGAAATATGTGTTTTTCGTGTAACTACTCCTCCTCCCAAGGACACGGACGGACGGACGGACGGACGGACACGTAAACATAACTACATAACAGATCAATACTTCTTCCTGTGTATAAGTTGTTCTGGGCGTGGGGGGTAGTTACCGTCCTTCAGAACTACAGGGTACAGAGATGAGTCTCAGTGTAGGTGAGCGTGGGCAGGTAGGGGGTAGGTCGGTGGGTTGTTGCGGGTGGGGGGGACAGTTGGTAGGGGAAGGGGTGTTGGGGAGGGGGAAGTGGAAAGGGGTGGGCGACAGAAGGTAAGGGGAGGTGGTGGTCGAAGGAGGATGGGGGGAAGGTTATAGAGTCACCTGGGAGGGTCGTTGGTTGTTGAGGGGTCGTATGGTCGCTGAAGGGGTTGTGGGGTGGGAGTCGTTGGGTTGCTGGGTTGGGGTGAACAGCGAGTAAGGGAGATGAATCTTATTAAGAGGAGCAACAACAGCAACAGGGCTGGGAGTCGGCTCTCCTGACGGCAACAGTAGCAGGTATAGGTGGATAGGTAGGTAAGCAGACCCCCTGGACAGATCACATGCGTTAAAAGAGCAAGAATAACAACAGCTGCAGTAAGTGTAGCGGCCGAAGACGTTCAGGTAGGCCTCTTGATGGACCGCATGCGCCAGCGAGAATAACAGCTGTAGTGCTTTGGATCAACAACATTAGCGGTAGACAGACAGATAGGGCAGCGGGTAATTCCCTCTCGACAGGCTGCTTGGTCTAATACAGTCGGTGCAGCAACAAACAGCAGCAACAAACAGCACCAACAACAGCACCAACATCAGCACCAACAACAGCAACTTCAGCAATCAGTAACTGACAGGTAGGTAGACCTCCCCCTAACCCCCCGCCCCCCTTCCCCATCTTGACAGGCCGCATGCGCCGGCAGGAGTAATACCAGCAGCAGGGCCGGGCAGGTCGCGGCAGTGTGGTGGGTCTGGCCGGAGCTCAACAGGCGACACCACCACCACCACACGAGGGTCTCCCGCACCCCGGACCACCAGTCAGTCCCCGCACCTACTCCGTCGCGGTCGGTGTTTCTTTGGCCGTTCTTCCCAGCGCCCGGCAGTGTTGTTGTCGCTGAGAGGGGTGACCATCTCCTCCCTCCCCCCTCCCTCTCACCACACTCATCCAGGCGCAAGTGTGGCCAGGAAACTTACCCTTTCTTTTGGCTAATTAGACAACAGTCCTCGCGCGAAAAAGCATGTGGACGTGATACTTCTAATCTCTTAATTTTCCTTAGAGCAAGATTTGATTCGCTGTTATGCTTTCCACTTTTATTTCTGCGTTAGTGTGAGGCGAACTAAACAACTGACACCATGGAACAGCATAAAAAGTTTCACACTAAACTTTTTTTTTAGGTTAAGTTTTTCTTCTTCGTTAACTTTATTGCTTCGCCCGGGAAGAACTATTTACTTTATGTGTGTCAAAAGTTGAAATCATTCGAAGAGAAAACAAACAAGACATGCTAGAGACTTAGCCACTTCAGCGTCTCAAATGACTAAACTCAAGACCTGGAAACAAAAATCGACTGAAACTTGTATCTGAAAGTCCAAGTGAAGTGTGACGTTCAGAGGCAGGACGAGGAGTGGCCGACACGGAGGACCATTTCCAGTCAGTAAGTACATGACTCCTGTAACACCTTCTGTAACACCACCTATAACATCACCCATAGTGCTACTTACAGTACCATCTATATCATCGCTCGTGAAACTTTCAGTATCGTTATGTGTAAAACCTTTATCGTCACCTGTTCCGCCATCTGTAACATCACCCGCAACACCACCTGTAACACCACCTGTAACACTACCCGTAACACTACCCGCAACACTACCCGTAACACCACCTGTAACACTACCCGTAACACCACCTGTAGCATTACCCGCAACACCACCTGTAACACTACCCGTAACACCACCTGTAGCATTACCCGTAACACCACCCGCAACACTACCCGTAACACCACCTGTAACATTAGTCACTGACCTGGTTGGCTCTCAGTGAAGTGCCACCTCGCCACCATCCTTCTCACACGTGCTCCTACAACCATCCCTAATATCCTCACCTTGTTGTCCTCTGGCTGACTGGCTCACGAATCCTTGCGCACCTGTCGTGTTTGTGCACCTGTCGTGTTTGTGCACCTGTCGTGTTTGTGTACCTGTCGTGTTTGTGCACCTGTCGTGTTTGTGCACCTGTCGTGTTTGCACCTGTCACCTGTCGTGTCTGTGCACCTGTCGTGTTTGTGTACCTGTCGTGTTTGTGTACCTGTCGTGTTTGCTGTACCTGTCGTGTTTGCTGTACCTGTCATGTTTTTTGTGTACCTGTCGTGTGTTTGTACCTGTCGTGTTTGTTGTACACTTGGTAAAATAACTATCTTTACAATTCTTGTACGAAACAAAATAACACGAATGAAGGTTTTTTATAAAGGCCAATGAGGCATACCTCGCATTGGTAGCCCTGCGTGTGGATTGATCAGTTCGTAGTTCATCGGACCCCTCCTGAAAGATATTTTTTACCGAGTGTACCTGTCGTGTTTGTGCACCTGTCGTGTTTGTGCACCTGTAGTGTTTGTGCACCTGTCGTGTTTGTGCACCTGTCGTGTTTGTGCACCTGTCGTGTTTGTGCACCTGTAATGTTTGTGTACCTGTTGTGCTCCTCAACCAGTCTCGCTTGTGATACGGTGTACCTCTCTCCCCCCTCGAGGTCATCGTGGACGGGAGGGTTCCCGAGGACCTGACGGGCTTGATAATGAATGGTAACATATTTCGCCTTTATGTATTTTATAAGGTATGATGCATTTAAACGAGCGCCATAAAGTCTCCGGCCGACCCAGCGAGTGAGCTTTTCGTCTCATGGAAATTTCAGCCGGGTTGAAGGCTTGTGTTTTAGGGTTTTGATGCAAGTGAAGTTATAACAATTAAAAAGGGTCAAATAATCTTCTTGCCTTGACGTAAGCTCCATTCATCCCAACTTGGTATTTAAAATGGAGAAAAGTCATAACTCTTCAGATAAGTTTCCATGTAAGGAGAAATACCCTAGGTTGTGGCATCACTGGCACACCCTCCACCACCTTATCGAGTTCCAAAAGCAGAAACCGGAATCGGAAGTGACCTCGCTACCTCACCATGTGTTTGGGAGCTCTGTATACATTTTACGTTATTTCTTGAGAATTTCGCTGAAGACAACCAGGGAAATATAGTGAAAGATGTGCTTGTGAGTTATTGATGAACCCACGAGAGGAAAGGCCTCGGGGACGCCCACCAGGTTAATGCCTACCCAGGGAGCCACAGACTCTCCCCTGTGGGCTTGGTCCGGGTCGATCACATCGCTTAAAAGCTCGCGGTCAGGGGAAATGGTAATAAGAAAAGTCTTTTATAAAATATAAATTCCCCCCAGGCGGACGACCCCGTAAGATCCTACCCTCCTCAGGACCCTCACTAGGACCTACAGGCGGTCATGGGGTTTAGAAGGACACTGTGTATTAAGTCCCTCACGCGACACACGACTCATATCCTGATGCTGTCCGTAAAAGTTGTTGGCAGTGGCACACAGTCGCCTCTCGTTAACACCTGCTTAAGATTCTGCCCTTCATCTCAGTAGTGGGTGGCGGATTTCAATGTCAGTGTCTTGATGTTTGTAAACACTTCATACAGTGTTGATTATAGTCTCTTACCAATGAACACCTTCCAAGATACTGTTGTTATGGTAGTTATTATTAATATTGTATATATGAATAAATAATAGACTTTGGAAGTATTGGGTATGAGCAAAAAATATAAAATATCTTTCTTGTAGGTAAATCCTGATCTCATATGACCAGGTAACCTCCTCCATCTCTTCTTGCCAATTAGCCTCAAGGTGTGTTTTTGGTATCACTTAAGTATACTTGTACCAGCCAGCCACAACACTTAATATGAATTACACAAACACGCACAAACGATAAAACAAACACCTACAAACACACATTAGATTAGATTAGATTAAATTGCCCCGAGGGGCTAGTTTATTGGGCACCCCCTTACATCCTGTGCAAGGTGAAGCACAGAAGCGTTTACAGCGCCCATCTGGGAAGCATGCTAAGTTCATGCTTGCCTTTATGACTCATGCATTAAGGGCGTAAAAGCCTGAAGGGTCATGGGTTTTGTCAGCAAGTTACATAAAGTGACAGAATGATGAGTGTGTGGGGGGAACGTTCCCGGTACATTTTATCTGCTTATGGCAAATGCGTAGCAGGTCCCTAATAATGTCGAGTGCCAGGTCTGTGACTAGGAGAAGGGATATCTGGTCAGGTAGGGAAGAGGTGTTGATAACGGCTGGGGACCTGTAGGAGGAGGTCATAGGGCAAGTGAGGATGTAGTGAGAGAGGGTGTGAGAGTCGGGTTGGGCACAGGATGTAAGGGGGTGCCCAATAAACTAGCCCCCTCCGGGGCAATCTGTAAAAAAAAATCTGTAATCTGTTGGCCACAAAGTTTACAAACAGTGCGGCCAGGCTCAGGGTTGCCAATGTACTCCCATAGGTACCTGTACCCTAGACACAGTCTCATGTACATACGTAATCTGTTGAGATCGAGTCAGGGATTGATATTCTTTGTAGTGGCGGTTGTCGTCACCGGTTACAGCGTCATAGTGACGTAGTGTGACGCTTCCCCGTTGCTTCAGGTGTGTCCAATGTTCGTCGGATGCTTCTCGTTGTGTGGCGTGTATGGGAGATTTGAGATGATTCAGGGAGAGGGCGAGAGTGGCTTCAATATCTTTTTCTTGTGTTGCGGCTTTGGCAAACCGATCAACAGTATCACAGACAGTTATTCCTATATGTGACGGGATCCAAATAAACTTGACACGGATGTCATCAGTTTGTTCTAGCCCGGCGACGGCGGCTAGGGTGTGTTGGGCGGCAGAGGAGGAAGGGAGGGTAATGTGAGCCTCGCTAGCGCAGAAGTGCTGTCACTGATTATAAGGAAGTTCCGGCGTTCAGTGCGAGCATAGGTCGCCCCCTCATGAATGCCCGCGAGGATGGCTATGCTTTCAGTGTCCGTGGAGGAGGCCCAGTCGTGGAACCCTGATTTTCCTGCTGGCCTGGCGCTCAGGAATCCACACAGCTGCCCCAGCGCTGCCCAGCGTGGTAACAGACCCATCACAGTAGACGAGGATAGGAGGGTGGGAGGTAGTAAGAGAGGAGGCGACATCATTAATCTGTTCAAGGCAGTTAAGTTTGAGCATATACCGCAGTTGGGAAGGTGCGGACGACAACATCAACACTCGGGGAAGTTCACTGCTGTAGAGGCGGATGAGTGTACTGGGGAGGGAGAGGTCGAGGGGGTGTAGAGGTGATGACGCAGGATGTCAGCAGCAGTGTGGACGGCAAACACACACACACACACACAAGGAAACAGAAGCACATACACGAAAACACAAACACACACGAAAATACAAATACAAACGAAAACACAAACACCACCGAAAACACAAGCACTCACTCGACAACCCAAACACACCCACGAAAACACAAACACACACAAAAATTACACACACAAAATACAAACACATACACGAAAACACAAACACACACACGACAGTACAAACACGCACACAAAAAACACAAACATTCGCTCGACAACACAAACAACACACACACACACACCAACATTTCTAAAGACAAACGCAATATGCACATTAATTGCCATCATTGTTTACATTTGCTAGTGGTCAAGTATGGACAGGTAATTGTAAAGACATTCATGAAGTAGAACAACCAACACGTACTCCCGGAGAACCAGTGGGCGGCATAGCTAATGACTCCGTGGGGCGGCTCACACACACACACTATAAGTCAGATACATTATCTTTTCTTGGTTCATTGTCGAGGCGTTTTCCTTCATTTGGGTTATTTTCCTTACTTCACTTTCACCATCAACCACCACTATCACCACCACTATCACCACTACTAATACTACTACCACCACCACTATCACTACCACCACTACATAGCCACTAACCACCATTACCACCCTTACCGTCACCACTACCGCTACCACTACCACCATCATCATCACCACTACTACTACCACCATCATCACCACTACTACCACCATTACCACCACTACGACTAACCCAGCTGTCACCAGGGAGGGAAAGTAATATATACAGTTAGGTTGGCGGTGAACGGATTGGAAAATAAAATTACCTCCACATCAACGTGGATTTCCGTCCCCAATCATAACCACGCCCACACGCCCACCCTCTTGAATAACCACGCCCATTTTCTTGGATAACCACGCCCGCATACACCTACTTACCTTACATACCCACGCCTACTATACTCGTATATAGGATAACCACGCCCACACACTTGTTTCTTAATCATAACCACGCCAGTTTCCTCATTTCACGCCCTCAGCTATATCCTTAACACACCCACGCCCACGCTCTTTTATGAACATGCCACACTCACACGCCCATTTTCTCACAACTTTACGCCCATATCCACTTCCTTATCCCTGCCGCGTCCGCAAAACAATCCTTAAAAGCACCCACGCCCACATATTCACTTCCATCACACCCACGCCCGCACATACACTTATGAATGTGTTATTAAACTCATATTCTTTTATCATGTAAATATACGCAATTCTTCCCCCTCCCTACCCCCTCCCCCCTCCCCCTATCCTCTCCCCCTACCCCCTCCTCCTCTCCCCTCCTCTTTCACCCCTCCCTATACCCTCCTCCCCCCCCCTTTCTCCGTTCCACTTCTTTTCCTTCACCCTTCCCCTTTCTCCATTCCATTCCCTCTCCCATTTCTCTTCCCTCCCACTTTTCTTTGGGATTCTGGGGAGACGATAGATAGATTGATAGATAGTTAGATAGATAGATAGATAGTTAGATAGATAGATAGACACACAGACAGATAGATAGATAGATAGATAGATAGATAGATAGATAGATAGATAGATAGATCGAGAACGTAATTTACAGATATTTTCTCGAGGGTACTCAAAAGGTCGATGTACTCCCTGACAAATCTATTCAACCGCCTTGAGTACGATGACTTAACCCCTTGAGTACATTGAATTAGCCCTTCAGTACGATGACTTAACCCCTTGAGTACATTGAATTAGCCCGTTGATTAAGATATTTGAACCTTTTGAGTACGTTAACATAACCTCTTGAGTACATTGACTCAACCCTTTGAATACTATGACTTAATTTCTCGAGTACGATGTCTCGCATAATTATTTCCTTGGAATAAAATTATATATTTCCTTGAGTAAAACGACGTCGCACTCAGTTCGGTTAAGTTATCGTACTCATAGGGTTAAATTATCGTACTCCAGGGGTGAAGTTATTATATTCAAGGTGGTTATCTTACAGAAGGAGTTATGTTATCATACTCAAGGGGTTAAGTTATCATACTCCAGGAGTTAACTTATCATACTCTCGGGGTTAAGTATCATACTCAAGAGGTTAAGTTATCATACTCAAGAGGTTAAGTTATCATACTCAAGAGGTTAAGTTATCATACTCAAGAGGTTAAGTTATCATACTCAAGAGGTTAAGTTATCATACTCAAGAGGTTAAGTTATAGTACTCAAGAGGTTAAGTTATCATACTCAAGAGGTTAAGTTATCATACTCAAGAGGTTAAGTTATCATACTCAATGGGATTAAGTTATCATACTCAAGGGGGTTTAGTTATCATACTCAAGAGGTTAAGTTATCATACTCAAGAGGTTAAGTTATCATACTCAAGAGGTTAAGTTATCATACTCAATGGGATTAAGTTATCATACTCAAGGGGGTTTAGTTATCATACTCGAGAGGTTAAGTTATCATACTCAAGAGGTTAAGTTATCATACTCAAGAGGTTAAGTTATCATACTCAATGGGATTAAGTTATCATACTCAAGGGGGTTTAGTTATCATACTCAAGAGGTTAAGTTATCATACTCAAGAGGTTAAGTTATCATACTCAAGAGGTTAAGTTATCATACTCAATGGGATTAAGTTATCATACTCAAGGGGGTTTAGTTATCATACTCGAGAGGTTAAGTTATCATACTCAAGAGGTTAAGTTATCATACTCAAGAGGTTAAGTTATCATACTCAATGGGATTAAGTTATCATACTCAAGGGGGTTTAGTTATCATACTCAAGAGGTTAAGTTATCATACTCAAGAGGTTAAGTTATCATACTCAATGGGATTAAGTTATCATACTCAAGGGGGTTTAGTTATCATACTCGAGATGTTAACTTATCATGCTCCAGGGGTTAAGTATCATATTCAAGGAGGTTAACTTATCATACTCGAGGGGTTAAGTATCTACTCAAGGGGGTTAAGTTATTATACTCATGGGGGTTAGTTATCATACTTAGGGGGTTAAATCATACTCAAAGGGTTAAGTTATCATACCCAAGGGATCAAATCTCTCCCTTTGAATATATTAGCTTATACTATACAGTACTTGAAGATAAGATACATATAAGATACACACACACACACACACACACACACACACACACACACACACACACACACACACACACACTTTTTATCCATACACGGAGCTAAATATGGCGGGCAAGAGGCGGTAAGTCTGAAGGTGTTTTTAGATGTTTTTTATTGAGGGTTATATCACATTATCTTATTTATTTTATCAGTTTTGTTTATTAAGTTTATTTTATTGTTTATTATTTATGCCCTAATATATTTTGGTATATGGATGATCGTCTTGGATGATAGTGTAAACATTGGCATTCTCAAGTGTGTGTGTGTGTGTGTGTGTGTGTGTGTGTGTGTGTGTGTGTGTGTGTGTGTGTGTGTGTGTGGTCCTATTTTCCCAGAGAGGGTTCTTACGTTTATTACTGTCAGTATTAACCATAAACCATTCCCCTCGTTCTTTTTATCTGTTTTCATTAACCACATTATTTAATTGTTTGTTTGTTTGTTTGCTGGTATGTCTATCCTCGCTATACAGAATACACTAACTGCCCTCCTTTCCTCCTCATCCTCCTCCTCCTTCTTCCTCTACTCCATCCTAGGCTCAGTGGGAGCTTAGGATGGTCAAATCAGCTAGGGATACTACCCCTTAGGTACTCCAAGATCACGTTCCAATACTAAAAAGTCAATGACCCACAATATTCGTCTGTTTGAGTGTGTCGTAATTTCCGTAACCTCTTTGATTCTCCACCGCGAATTATTTGATTTTGTTTGGATATGTTTACACTTATGTGGGTTAGTCATCTTTGTTTATGCATTTGTTTACTATTGTTTATCATCTGATTATTCATTCGTGTAATTGTTTATTCCTTCAGTGTGTAAATTTCCCCGTTTGTGAAAGATTTGTTATTAATTCATTTATTTATTGTATTTGAATATAGTTAATACCTTTAAATTTAAATATCAATAATTGTTAGTAATCGCTATAATTATTAGGGAGAGAGATTAGGAATTTAGATTATTAGGGGATTAACGATTATGAATTACTTTACACAGGAAAGATTAGGTAGAAACAAGAATCTTCAATCAGTGAAACACATAATGAGTCTA
>NW_024714068.1:165000-170000 GCF_018991925.1 Homarus americanus
ATAGTAATGGTCAAATCGCTAGTAGTTTCGATTGGGCTTAATGCTAGTAATGGTTAAATCGCTAGTAGTTTTAAATATTGTTTGATGCTAGTAATGGCCAAGTCGCTTGTAGTTATAAATAGGATTTAATGATAGTAATGGTTAAATCGCTAGTAGTTTTCGATAGGGTTTATTGCTAGTAATGGTTAAATCGCTAGTAGTTTTAAATATTGTTTGATGCTAGTAATGGTTAAATCGCTAGTAGTTTTCGATAGGGGTTAATGTTAGTAATGGTCAAATCGCTAGTAGTTTTCGACAGGGTTTAATGCTAGTAATGGTTAAATCGCTAGTAGTTTTCGATAGGGCTTAATGCTAGTAATGGCTAAATCGCGAGTAGTTTTAAATATTGTTTGATGCTAGTAATGCCAAGTCGCTAGCAGTTTTAAATAGGGCTTCATGTTAGTATTGAATGCCTAATGCCTAGTACTAGCAGTGCTCATTATAGTACTATGTTACTAGTGACAAATGCTAGTACGCTACAGATCACTTCTACCTTTAACTAGTACCTAATGCTAGTAGCGTTCATGTAACTTCTGGCATTAACTAGTTACTAATGTTAATCACAAATAGTTCAACATAATATTAGACCCCGCAGCTAGTCTCTATTCCTATTAGTTGCAGCTAGTATCCACAAGAAGTAAGGCTTACGTCACCCTCTGAATAAACTAGTAACAATTTATTGAACGTTTTGAGGGTTTGTGTAGTGGTTGGTTGTGGTGAGGGGAGAGAGAATGTATGGGTCAGTGGTGGTAGTGAGGGGAGAGAGAATGTATGGGTCAGTGGTGGTAGTGAGGGGAGAGAGAATGTATGGGTCAGTGGTGGTAGTGAGGGGAGAGAGAATGTATGGGTCAGTGGTGGTAGTGAGGGGAGAGAGAATGTATGGGTCAGTGGTGGTAGTGAGGGGAGAGAGAATGTATGGGTCAGTGGTGGTAGTGAGGGAGAGAGAATGTATGGGTCAGTGGTGGTAGTGAGGGGAGAGAGAATGTATGGGTCAGTGGTGGTAGTGAGGGGAGAGAGAATGTATGGGTCAGTGGTGGTAGTGAGGGAGAGAGAATGTATGAGTTGGTTGTGGTGAGGGGAAGAGTGTTCTCCCCTCTACTTGATACAGGCCTGCCAAGTGAGTGAAGGACCAGGTGAGAGCGGCCAGCAACCCTGTGAGATAACCAGAGAGAGAGAGAGGGAGGGGTGAGGGGGAGAAGGAGAGACAGAGAGAAGGTAGAATAAGAGAGAGAGAAAGGAGGGGAGAGAAAGAGAGAGAGGAAGGTGACAGGGAGAAAGAGAGGGGACAGAGGTAGAGATGAGGAAGAATGAGAGAGGGTGACAAAGAAACGAAAGAGAGAGAGAGAGAGAGAGAGAGAGAGAGAGAAGGTAGAATGAAAGCGAGGGAGAGAGAAAGCAGAATGAGAGAAACTGGAATGAGATATGGAGAGAGAAAGTAAAAAGAGAGAAAGGGTAGAATGAGAGAGAGAGACCAAGACAAAATTTGAGACAGATCGACAGACAGACAGAGAGACACCAAGCGACACCATAATAACCGAGGGATTTTTTTCCGGGTTGTATATCGAAGAAATAAATCCGCTGAGAAATAGAGAGGAATTTCTGACCTTAAGATATTTTTCCCCATAGAGAATAAATGGAAAGTTATTTGATAAGAATTAGTTGGATTTTCCTTCGTGGATTTTTTGTCCATTGAGAAATTGGTAGGATTTAACGGGATTTTGTCAATTGAGATTTTCTTAGGTACAATGCCAATAGTAAATTCGTTTAAGAGAAATATTAACAACGTCGGATCTTCAATATAATAAAATAGTTTAAGCAGATTCGTTATTGTCTCTAAAATTATTATTATTTTTATTATAATTATTATTGATTTTATTGATGATTTTGTTGTTGTTGTGGGTTGTTATTATTGTTATTGTTATTGTTGTGATATATTTCTCCCTACCATGACAGTGATAAGCTAACTACAACCAACTTGAAAATTCATTCCTGGAAGTTTAACTAACCCAACCCAACCCAACCCAACCTAAGATGATTTTAAGCAGGAAAAAAAAGAAGAGAGAATTGTTTCAACCTGCCTCCCACCACCATCACCACCACCGCAGACCACCACCACCACCACCACCGCCCACCTGCCACCACCACCCACCACCACCACCACCACACCACCACCCACCACCGCCCACCACCCACCACCACCACCACCACCACCAGACCACCACCACCACCAGACGACCACGAAGCATATAAATGGAAGAGAATCAACCCAATCCCCTTCACCTAAAGATCCTGGTACCTTATCTCGTCACCTAAATATAACTCCTTGTGGGCGAGGTGACATGAAACTTCTCTACCACCTATTCTTTCAACGCCCATGAATACTTAATGAGGTTTAATTGATAACCTTATTAAACCTGATTGATAATAATTGATGAGCTCATGATCTTCCACCACACTACCATGGAGAGCTTCTGGTGTAAACAAGAAATTATGAAAAAAATAAAAAATAGACTCCCTTATTTTTGTCTCTCGTCACGACACAGTGAGGTCTATTCTCGGTGATTAGGACGATATAATGAGGCTGTTTTTTTGTGTGTGTTTTTTAAGAGATTTTCAGCCATCGTCAACATAATAGAGAGTTAGTCATTATGTGTTCGCTATCAGGTTCTCTGTATAGTGATAACCTGCCTCACAAAGGTACACCTAATGAATGAGATTATAAGAGTGGAAAACAAGGTGATCGTTAAAGGTATTATCAGCACAGGTATAGGTTAATGATGTATATATTACAGGTATATTATATGCCAAGGTGTGTGTGTGTGTGTGTGTGTGTGTGTGTGTGTGTGTGTGTTATCAATGCCCAGTCTATACAACTATTACACTAATGTCTCCCCCTCCCAATTTTCTGAAAAATAATAAGGTCCAATTTTACATATATGTAGAAAAAATACCCCTTTTTTCATACCATTTAACCCTATTTCAGATTCTTTACCTATTTTAACATTTCCAGTAGACGCCCTAGCTATTACCTCATATAACTTAACCCCATTTCGAGCAAAAGCCCTACCTATTTCCCCATACTACCCTATTTCGGACTCTACCTATTTTGTCACACCATTTAACTCAATTTTAAACAGACACCCTCTCTATTTCCCTATACCACCCTCTTTCAAATTCCCAACCTATTTCCTCACGCCACCTATTTCAAGCAGATGTCTTACCTATTTCCTCCCTATTTTATCATACACTAAAGCAGGGAGGTTATGGGGGGGGAGGTGATCATGGCCTCTCTTGCGTTATGTTGTGACCTGAATTACACGTCATATATATTCTGTTGTGTTGACTTAGTGTTTTAATTAAATAGTTATTGGTGTGGTGTGTTCAGGTAAAGTACACACACACACACACATACACACACACACACACACACTCACACACACAGATACATACATAGAGAGAGAGAGAGACATGGAGACAGAGAGAGAAATAAGATCAAAAGACAAGAAGAACAAAATTTCTGTAGTTTTTGTAATTATTATTATTGATGTTGTTGTTTCTCTTGATAATAATTGTTTTGGTTTTTTACAAAGTTTGGTTAGGTTAGGTTAGGTTAGGTTAAGTAAGATGGGTTAAGTTATGTTAGGTTAGGTTAGGTTAAGTAAGATGGGTTAAGTTAGGTAAGGTTAGCTCATCAAAGAGGTTCATCACGCCTCTGCCTCTTTCAACCTGCAATTAAATATTTAAAGTACTTGGGAGGGAAAAAATCTCATTCTCGTTCTATCTTTCCTCCATCACAAGGGAGAGAAGACCCTCGAGAGGATAAGTGGAAGTATATTAACGGAACTTCACACTTTTATAAACCATCAGGTGATATTTTGTTTACTGTGGTCCCGTCCAGGTGTGTTAGGTTAGGTTGGGTTAGGTTAGGTTGGGTTAGGTTGAGTGTGGTTGGGTTGGGTTAGGTTGGGTTAGGTTGAGTGTGGTTGGGTTGTGTTAGGTTAGGTTGGGTTAGGTTGGGTTAGGTTGGGTTGGGTTTGGTTGGGTTAGGTTGGGTTAGGTTAGGTTAGGTTGGGTTGGGTGTGGTTGAATCAGCTGTAATGAAAATATGAGTAGATACGTGAAATTAGAGATATGATTATGTCCTTGATGTAGTGTTTGTTGTAAATATAACTCCAACTATAAGGATTCATTGCTCCGGTTCACTAATGATTCAATGCTCCGGTTCACTAATGATCCAATGCTCCGTTTCACTAATGATTCAATGCTCCAGTTCACTAATGATCCAATGCTCCGTTTCACTAATGATTCAATGCTCCGGTTCACCTATTGAGGCATTGTTGTTGTTTTGTGTGGGAGATGTTAAGGTTAGATGAAGATTGTTTTCGTGGTGATGTAAGGCCCCCTTCCCTCCCCTTATCTCCTGTCCTCTCCCCTCCTCTCGTCTCCCCCCTCTTCTCTCCCTCCCTTCCCTCTCCTCTCCCCTCGTCTCCCTCCTCTTCTCTCTCCCTCCCCTCCCATTCCTCACCCTTCTAACCTCTCTCTTCTCCCTCCCTCCCCCTCCTCTTTCCTCTCTTCCTACTCCCTCCTCTCCCTTCCCTCTCCTTCCTTCCCTCACTCACCACCCACGATTCCTAAAAACAGATAGTGCGTTTATCATCTTTGAACTATAGTCGGAGGGTTGCAGGGTGCCAGACAGATACGACCGACCGGAGGCACACAGACAAACAGCCAGAGACAGATAGACAGACAGACAGAAATGGAAAGAAAAAAGAGAGACAGATAGACACAGAGACAAGGACAGAAGGGACAAACAGATCGAGAAAAACAGAGACAGAGATAGAGAGAAACAGTCACCTTTTTTTTTTCTTTACGTCTTTTACCTCCTTGTCTGGTAACGTTTATCGATGGACTAAACCCAAGTGTATTATTTCACGTCGCTGGTGTTAGTAGTTAATGATCAT
>NW_024714068.1:175000-182500 GCF_018991925.1 Homarus americanus
CCTGCCCTGCTCTACCCTGCCTCCACCCTTCCCTGCCCTACCCTACCCTACCCTACCCTACCCTACCCTCCCCTACCCTCCCTACCCTGCCCTACCCTACCCTACCCTACTCTACCCTACCCTACCTTACTTTTACCCTCCCTCCCCTCCCCTACCCTCACCTACCCTACCTACCCTACCCTACCCTACCTTACCCTACCCTACTCTACCCTACCCTACCCTACCCCTACCCTACCTACCCTACCATCCTTACCCTACCCTACTGTACCCTACTCCTGCCCCTACCTACCTACCCTACCCTACCCTGCCTCCTACCCTGCCCTACCCTACCTACCCTACTCTACCCTACCCCTACCTTACTTTACCCTCCCTCCCTCCTACCTTACCTACTCTACCCCTACCCTGCCCTACCCTACCCTACCATACCTTACCCTACCCTACCCTACCTACCTACCCTGCCCTACCCTACCCTACCCTACTCTACCCTACCTTGCCCTACCTTACCCTACCTACCCTACCCTACCCTACCCTACCCTACCCTACCTTACCCCACACTTTCACCTACCTACCTTACCCTACCCTACCCTACCCCTACCCTACCCCTACCCTACCCTACCTTAACCCATACAAATAAAATGAATCTTTCCTTTTATTCAATCGTCGAAATGAATGAAGCTTAAATCCTCCCCTGGCTGTAGTAGCATTAAGTGGGTCTCCATAAGGCAGCTGGGGGAGGGCTGACGGCCGTCTGTCCTCAGCTTGGGACGTGGTTCAAAATAAACTTGAGAGATGAGCTGAGTGTAAAGTTTATGTGGGGTGATGGTGGGGTGATAGTGAATGGGGTGGAGAGGGAGTAGGGGTAGTGAGGTGATATGAATGGGGTGGAGAGAAGGGGTGATGTGGTGATAGTGAAGATGGGGTGGAGAGGGAGGTAGGGTGATGGTGGGGTGATAGTGAATGGGGTGGGGGAGGAGGGGGTGAGGGGGATAGTGAATGGGGTGGAGAGGAGGAGGGGGGTGATGATGGAATGGGGTGGAGGAGGTGGGTGGGTGATAGTGAGATGGGGTGGAGGGAGGTGGGGTGATGGTGGGTGATGTATGGAGAGGGTGATGTGGTGATAGTGAGATGGGTGGAGAGAGGGGGTGATGGTGGAAGATGGGGTGAGGGATGGTGGGTGATAGTGAAGATGGGGTGGAGAGAAGGGGGGGTGATGGTGGGGTGATAGTGAAGATGGGGTGGAGAGGAGTGGGGGTGATGGTGGGGTGATAGTGAAGATGGGTGGAGAGGGAGGTAGGGGTGATGGTGGGGTGATAGTGAAGATGGGGTGGAGAGAGGGAGGGGGTGATGGTGGGGTGATAGTGAAGATGGGTGGAGAGAGGGAGGTAGGGGGTGATGGTGGGGTGATAGTGAAGATGGGGTGGAGAGAGGGAGGTAGGGGGTGATGGTGGGGTGATAGTGAAGATGGGGTGGAGAGAGGAGGTGGGGGTGATGGTGGTGATAGTGAAGATGGGGTGGAGAGAGGAGGTGGGGGTGATGGTGGGTGATAGTGAAGATGGGTGGAGAGGGGGTGATGGTGGGGTGATAGTGAAGATGGGGAGAGGGTGATGGTGGGGTGGTGGAGTGATGATGGTGGAGAGGTGGAGGTAGGAGGGAGGTAGGAAGGTGGAGGTAGGATGAAGGAAGGAGGAGGAAGGTGAAGGAGAGAGGAAGAGGGAGGTGGGATTACGGAGGAAGTGAAGGAGGTGAGAGTGAAGAAATGAGGGAAGGAGGTGAGAGAGAGAGGGAGGAGGTGTGTGCATGGTGGACGTGAGCAGAAGAACAACTCTCTCCTCCCCTTCCTTCCCTCTCTCCCTTCCCCCCCCTCCTCCCAAGGTCACCACCATAATCATAACCCTTAATCTCTTTGCTTCCTGACCATACTACTGCTGCCCTTACCTACCCGTGTTATCTTCCTCCTCCTTCTTCCTCTTCCTTCTCACCCTCCTCTTTCTTCCCTCCTCCTCCTGCTTCCTCTTCTCTTGCGGCTCCTTCCTTCTTTCTTCTATTGCGCCTCCTTCTCTCCTCCTCTTGCTTCTCTTTCTCCTTACTCCTCCTCCTCCTCCTCCTTCCTACTCATCCTCCTTTCTCCTCCCACTCCTCCTTCCTCCTCCTCCTCCTCCTCCCTCCCTCTTCTCTTGTGCCTCCTTACTTCTCTTGCTCCTCTTACCTGCTCTTCCTCATCTTTCCTACTCCTCCTCTTGCTTCTCTTCCTCCCCCCTCCTTCTCACTCCTACTCCTCCTCTTCGTCATGTTGTAGGATAAAATTACCTTTACTGATTTTTTTTCTGATTTTTTTTCCTAATTTCAGATGTTGGTTTAGTGTTAAAGATATATCTATTTACCTCTGAGTACTAGGACTATTTAACCTCTTGAGTACAATAATTCATGATATTAAGGCATCGTACTCAAGAGGTTTAATTCTCAACTGATTATTATTATTTTCGTCCTGGATTCGAACCCTTGTACGTGTCTGAGAACTGAACGAGACACTACTAAGCTGTATATAGGTAATTATAATGGACAAATAAGGTCATAACTCTCTGGCCAAAACAAATTATTATGTAAATCACCAAAAAGGTTTTATATAAGTTTATTGTGATTGATATTAATTTGATTCGAGAAAAGAAGGTTATTGATAAATGTTTATATCTATTTAATTGTGTTCATGTGGAATATTTTTATTGTCTTTCAGAATTAAATGTTTATTGTATTATTATTATTATTATTGTAGTGGAAATTTTTTTTATATATTTTTTTAATACGGTTACTTGTTGTTTTACCGAGGTTAATTATTATTATTTTTATTATTATTGTTGTTGTTGTTGTTTTTATTGTTAATGTTATTACTCTTGTTATTTTTTATTGTTGTTATTGTTCTTGTTGTTTTTGTTGTTGTTGTTGATGTTATTGTTGTCGTTGTCTCACCTTCTGGTTATCACTATCAGAAATTAACAAATAAAATAGATAACTTCTCTCTATTTTTCCTGTTGTAAATTTACTTTCTCACAAAAAAAAATTACAAAAGGTCATTCAGCACAAACTAATGGGAATCGCGTTTACCGTATTATAATTTTTTCTTCAGTAACTATTAAAATATTATTGTATAGTGTGTCACAGTGTCTCTACCACCGGTGTTTAGTGTTATATGTTTTATTACTAAACCACAAGGTACCTAATTAATCCCATATAATTAATAAGATGATATATTTAATGCAGTGTTAATTTTATTGGTTTCATCTCATCTATAATTATTATTAGCTGTAATCACTTTGTTTACTGTAATTAAATATAACTCATAATTATATAATATACAAAATTAAATATAACTCATAATTATATAATATACAAAATTCAATGTAATCCCCAATTATATGTTTCTCGGAATGATATATTATTCATATCCTATATCATAATTCGATATATAATTAGATGTAGAGGACGATTATTTTTAACTCATGATTCATCCGCTGGTTAAATATCACCTGAGCTTAAAACCCTACAGATTGTGTCTTATATTACGGCTCCTTCAGGTGTAAACAGTCATTAATTATGCTCCAGGTGTGTCAGGTGAGCAGAGAGGAATCCAGGACTACAAGATGACTCTCTCTCTCTCTCTCTCTATCCACCCCTCTTTCTCTTCTTCCTTCTCTCCCCATCCCTCATTCCTCCCTACTTCACTTTCTCTCTCCTCCCTCCCACTCTCTCTCTCTCAATCCCTCCCTTTTTTCCTCTTCCTCCCTCCCTCATTCCTCCCTCCCACTCTCCCTCTCTCTGGGACACCTGCTGATGCTGCATGTGTTGGTTTAGTAATTGTTTGACTACCTGTGCCACGCCTCCTTACCTGGTTTATGCCTTCTTACCTGTGTTATGCCTCCTTACCTGGTTTATGCCTTCTTACTTGTGTTATGCCTGCTTACCTGTGTTATGCCTCCTTACCTGTGTTATGCCTTCTTACCTGTGTTATGTCTTGTTACCTGTGTTATGCCTTGTTACCTGGTATGCCTTGTTACCTGTGCCACGCCTTGCTACCTGTGCCACGCCTTGTTACCTGTGCCACGCCTTGTTACCTGTGCCACGACTTGTTACCTGTGCCACGCCTTGTTACCTGTGCCACGCCTTGCTACCTGTGCCACGCTTTGTTACCTGTGCCACGCCTTGCTACCTGTGCCACGCCTTGTTACCTGTGCCACGCCTTGTTACCTGTGCCACGCCTTGTTACCTGTGCCACGCCTTGTTACCTGTGCCACGCCTTGTTGCCTGTGCCACGCCTTGTTACCTGTGCCACGCTTTGTTACCTGTGCCACGCCTTGCTTAACTGTGCCACGCCTTGTTACCTGTGCCACGCCTTGTTACCTGTGCCACGCCTTGTTACCTGTGCCACGCCTTGTTACCTGTGCCACGCCTTGTTGCCTGTGCCACGCCTTGTTACCTGTGCCACGCCTTGTTACCTGTGCCACGCCTTGTTACCTGTGCCACGCCTTGTTACCTGTGCCACGCCTTGTTGCCTGTGCCACTCTTGTTACCTGTGCCACGCCTTGTTACCTGTGCCACGCCTTGTTACCTGTGCCACGCCTGCTACCTGTGCCACGCCTTGCTACCTGTGCCACGCTTTGTTACCTGTGCCACGCCTTGCTACCTGTGCCACGCCTTGTTGCCTGTGCCACGCCTTGTTACCTGTGCCACGCCTTGTTACCTGTGCCACGCCTTGTTACCTGTGCCACGCCTTGTTACCTGTGCCACTCCTTGTTACCTGTGCCACGCCTTGTTGCCTGTGCCACGCCTTGTTACCTGTGCCACACCTTGTTACCTGTGCCACGCCTTGCTACCTGTGCCACGCTTTGTTACCTGTGCCACGCCTTGCTACCTGTGCCACTTGTTACCTGTGCCACGCCTTGTTACCTGAGTTGTGCCTTATTACCTGTGCCACGCCTTGTTACCTGAGTCACGCCTTGTATCCTGTGCCACGCCTTGTTACCTGTGCCACGCCTTGCTACCTGTGCCACGCCTTGTTACCTGTGCCACGCCTTGTTGCCTGTGCCACGCCTTGCTACCTGTGCCACGCCTTGTTACCTGTGCCACGCCTTGCTACCTGTGCCACGCCTTGTTACCTGTGCCGCCTTGTTGCCTGTGCCACGCCTTGTTACCTGAGTCACGCCTTGTATCCTGTGCCACGCCTTGTTACCTGTGCCACGTTGTTACCTGTGCCGCCTTGTACCTGTGCCACGCCTTGTTGCCTGTGCCACGCCTTGCTACCTGTGCCACGCCTTGTTACCTGTGCCACGCCTTGTTACTTGTGCCACGCCTTGTTACCTGTACGCCTTGTTACCTGTGCCACGCTTTGTTACCTGTGCCACGCCTTGCTACCTGTGTCACGCCTTGTTACCTGTGCCACGCCTTGTTACCTGTGCCACGCCTTGTTACCTGTGCCACGCCTTGTTACCTGTGCCACGCATCGTTATTTCTACTGTGCTTTTCCTGACGCTCTACTGTAGATGGTATGTCCGGATACGCTACTTTCTCGTGTACTACTGCCCTGCCACCCGCCGCCACTTTCCCTTCCCCTGCCACCCACTGTCACTTTCTCTTCAGCAATTTCCTTCCCCTGCCACCCACCGCCACTTTCTCTTCAGCAATTTCCTTCCCTGCCACCCACCGCCACTTTCCTTAGCTATTTCCTTCCCCTGCCACCCACCGCCACTTCCTTCAGCTATTTCCTTCCCCTGCCACCCACCGCCACTTTCTCTTCAGCAATTTCCTTCCTGCCACCCACCGCCACTTTCTCTTCAGCAATTTCCTTCCCTGCCACCCACCCAACTTTCCTTCAGCTATTTCCTTCTCCTGCCACCCACCGCCACTTTCCCTTCAGCTATTTCCTTCTCCTATAACCGATTGCCACTTTCTCTATAATTACTGCCTTCCCTTGCCACCCACTGCTACTTTCTCTTCAGTTACTTCCTTCCCCTGCCACCCACTGCCACTTTCTCTTTAACTACTGCCTTCCCTTGCCACCCACTGCTACTTTCTCTTCATTTACTTCCTTCCCCTGCCACCCACTGCCACTTTCTCTATAATTACTGCCTTCCCTTGCCACCCACTGCTACTTTCTCTTCAGTTACTTCCTTCCCCTGCCACCCACTGCCACTTTCTCTTTAACTACTGCCTTCCCCTCCTCTACTTTCTATTTAACTTTCCTCTTTCTTTTGTACTCACCACCAGCGCTTTCACCAAATACTCTTCGTCACTTTCCTCTCTAACACCCGGCATCACTTTCTATTCTAGTACTTTCTCTAAGGTCTCACCGTAACTATGGCACTTCCCCAACCTTAGTCATACTTTCCTCATTGTCACTATCTCATCTGTGGGTACTTTCCTACTCCTCTTCTACTTCCCCTAATTCCTCATCGTCACTATCTCGCCTGTGGTACTTCCCCCATCACCGCCTATGCCCCCCACTGTACCACTTCTTACCTAGATGTGGTACTTTCCCCCAGATACTTACCGTCACTTCCCAAATTCCTTCAACTTTTCTTCATGATATAAAACCTTTGTGTCGCCTAAAAGAAAATCGCTAACTCTCTCTATTGCTTTAACTTTTTCACTCTTATCAATTGTCGTTCTTGTAGGGTAGAAGTGAGTGTCTTTTGGACAGAGAAAGTGAAATAGGGAGAGAGAGAATACAGAGCGAAAGAAAGTGAGAGAAAATTGAAAGTGAGAGAGAGAGAAGATCGAGAGATAGCGAAAAAGAAAGAAAGAGTGAAAGTGAGAGAGTTAAAGTGAAAGTGAAAGAAAGACAGAGAGAGAGAGAGAGAGAAGGGATGGGTCTTTTGTGTATATATCCCCCAGAAATCCTCGTGTCTCTCTCTCTCTCTCTCTCTCTCTCTCTCTCCCTCTCTCTCTCTCTCGTATTTACTTACACTGTTTGCTGGGATTTTATATTCTATTCGTTACATGAAAAGCTGTGAGACTGGTTTTTTTTTCATTTCCGTTAACAGAAGTAGTTGCTCCTGTTTGGCATCACCGTTAACAGACGTGATTGGCAATGTTCATATCTCCGTTGATAATTTGGGTCTGTTAATTATCCCCGTTATCAGAATTAATAAACTTCGTTACTTACAGTATATCACCGTTAACAGAAGTAATCAACCCTGTTTACATACCCTGCTGCTTATATTTCCTTTAAAAGTAGTTAAAGAACAAAACAACATACTGTTCCCACCCCCCAATTAACAGATATAACCATTCCTGTTCACCTGTCCAACAGAAACAATCACAAAGGGCAATATATCATACCTGTCTACCGTTGTTTCACCTCAACTCGTGCTCACATCTCCGTTAACAGAAGCCGTCAACAAAGACCAATAAAGGACTCGCATGTATATTGGACTTCGCAGGCACTGTACTGTCCATAACGGCGTACAGACAGACAGAGCAAACCATATTGACTGTTACGCTTCCCTGTGT
>NW_024714068.1:187500-210000 GCF_018991925.1 Homarus americanus
TATATATATATATATATATATATATATATATATATATATATATATATATATATATATATATATATATAGGTGTGTGTCTTCCTCTCCACCAAGACATCCTCCTTCCCTTTCCTCCCCTCCTACATCTCTCCCACCATATCCCCCAACCCCCTTCCCTACTTCTCCTAACCAAAATTCTCCTCCTTCCCCTCCCCCTCTCTCTCATCCTACTTCCCCTTCTTTTTTCCTCACTAGGGATCTTTGTTTCTCACCCCTTTCCTTCCCCACCCCATCTATCACCCTCTCACACACTCAGACTCCTTCCCCTTCCTTCTCCACCCCTTTCTCCCTCACCCTCTTCAACTCCTTCCCTTTCCTTCTCCTCCCCACTCCCCTCTCCCCTCTAGGACTCCCACTCTCCCCCAGCCACGCATCGTTGTACCTCTGAAGAAGACAAATGACGTCAGCCCACAACCCAACGCTGACACCCTAACCTGTGATGACTCCGACACTGTTGCTCTGAGATTCTGATAAGATTGATAGTTTGTTTACATTCATTGATAGTTACTGATTTTGTGGTGTATTAATGGCGCTACAACAGTTAAGTTCTTGTAGTGATTAGGTTAGGTTAGGTTAGGTTAGATCATACACTAGACATCGGTACAGCATATAAGATGGTCGTGGTGTGTTGGGTCGTAAAGGTCCATGTCAGCCTACAACAGCGCCGTCCAGGAGGGGTGACTCGGACAGTGTTCCCTGATATAGCTCCTGGGATGTAACACATTTCTAATCTCATTGTGATTCTCTGAGACCATTGGCAAACAAATCCGTGTATAGGAATGAATATGTATACAGTACATTACGATTTGTACAGTCAACTATACACTAAAGAACTTTCGTCTCTACTCCTGAACCATAAACCCCGAGATTCAGACTCGTAAACCTGAAGCAGTAGACTGATTCATTAGTCTAAGGTGACGGCAGAATGAAACCTTCACCTAAAAACACTCCATTTCCTTTCTTATCTCTCTCAATAAAACACTAATTAAATTTTTTATAATCTTAATAAATTAATAAAGGCAAAATAATAATACATACATATGATGCTCAGGAATAAATAAATATATATATATCGAATTTTATCACCTGAGCCCGTCACGTGACTTGATGACGTCACTATGTAAATAAACAATAGTCTGCCGGCTTAGATGTCTGACACAGATTAGAGATTTGTTTTTCTTGTTTTGGTTTTGTTGACTTTCTTTTGTTTTACTTGTCATTTATCTACAAGTTGTGAGTAATATTATTAATTTATTCACGTCATTTAATACTTTTCCTTGTTATATCACTCCGTATTAACTCATGTTTAATTCACACGTATAATTAAAGAAGTGATGTTATAATTATATTTCATTCTTCAACTTCTGTACATTATTTATATTTTTAGATGAATTTATGTAACTCATTAAAAATAACATTAATGGAAAATATAGACATACATTATATAATATAGACATACAGTATATAATATAGACATATAGTATATAATATAGACATACTTTATATAATATAGACATACAGTATATAATATAGACATACTTTATATAATATAGACATACTTTATATAATATAGACATACAGTATATAATATAGACATACTTTATATAATATAGACATACTTTATATAATATAGACATACAGTATATAATATAGACATACTTTATATAATATAGACATACAGTATATAATATAGACATACTTTATATAATATAGACATACTTTATATAATATAGTATACAATATATAATATAGACATTACTTTATATAATATGAACATACACAGTATATAATAGACATAGCACATATATTAATATAGACATACTTTATATAATATAGACATACTTTATATAATATATAGACATACAGTATATAATAGAAATGCTTTAATAATATAGACATACTTTATATATTATAGACATACTTTATATAATATAGACATACAGTATATATTATAGACATACAGTATATAATATAGACATACAGTATATAATATAGACATACATTATATAATATAGACATACTTTATATAATATGAACATACAGTATATAATATAGACATACTTTTATATAATATGAACATACAGTATATATAATATAGATTTATACTATATAATATAGACATACAGTATATAATATAGACATACTTTATATAATATAGACATACTTTATATAATATAGACATACAGTATATAATATAGACATACTTTATATAATATAGACATACTTTATATAATATATAGACATACAGTATATAATATAGACATACAGTATATAATATAGACATACTTTATATAATATAGACATACTTTATAAATATAGACATACTTTACATATAATATAGACATACAGTATATAATATAGACATACTTTATATAATATAGACATGCAGTATGTAATATAGACATACATTATATAATATAGACATGCAATTATATAATATAGACATACTTTATAATATAGACATACAGTATATAATATAGACGCCACATTATATAATATAGACATACAGTATATAATATAGACATACAGTATATAATATAGACATACAGTATATAATATAGACATACTTTATATAATATAGACATACTTTATATAATATAGACATACAGTATATAATATAGACATACTTTATATAATATAGACATACAGTATATAATATAGACATATAGTATATAATATAGACATACTTTATATAATATAGACATACAGTATATAATATAGACATACAGTATATAATATAGACATACTTTATATAATATAGACATACAGTATATAATATAGACATACTTTATATAATATAGACATACTTTATATAATATAGACATACAGTATATAATATAGACATACTTTATATAATATAGACATACAGTATATAATATAGACATACTTTATATAATATAGACATACTTTATATAATATAGACATACTTTATATAATATAGACATACAGTATATAATATAGACATACTTTATATAATATAGACATATAGTATATAATATAGACATACTTTATATAATATAGACATACTTTATATAATATAGACATATAGTATATAATATAGACATACTTTATATAATATAGACATACTTTATATAATATAGACATACAGTATATAATATAGACATACTTTATATAATATAGACATATAGTATATAATATAGACATACTTTATATAATATAGACATACAGTATATAGTATAACAACACCAACATATGTATAACAACACCAACATATGTATGACAACACCAACATATGTATGACAACAATATATTTATCCGGTTATCATTTCAACAACATCACTGACCGTATCAACAACGGACGTAAAACCTGATATAATTTACAATAACATTAATAAATCATCAATATGACGAATACAATAAAATACAACCTTGACTACAATAAGTGGCATTCGCTTCTGAACTTTTGCTACTCTTCAAGTTTTGGGATCTATTAATTGTAGTAAATTCTAGCTATAAAAAATTCTCTATTAAAGTTCAGTATTTTGTCGTTGTAAAGTATTTTATTTTTTCTATGATGTATTTAATTTTATTTGTCTCTGAGTTTTTTTGTTGATGTATGTTGTTTGTTTGTTTGTTTGTTTGTTTGTTTGCTTGCTTGTTTGTTTAATGAAGCCAAGGTATATTTTCGAAATGTTACTGAGGGTCATTAGTCTAACATCAGGTAACTTGGGAGGTGTCTTAAGTTGGATCAGTAAAGATTCTGTCTAGTTAGGTTAGGTTAGGTTAGATTAGGTTAGGTTAGATTAGGTTAGGTTAGGTTAGGTTAGGTTAATCAGCTTAATCTTAAAGTGAAATAAGCTACGAGATAATTATATCAGATGAACCCTTAAGTTAATATCATTTATAACACTACACTCAGACACTCACCAACCAGCCTCCGTTTTCTTTGATTTGTACTATATCACCGCGGCACCAAGTAGTTTATAGCGCCTGGCGTTCTTTATCCAGCTTGTAATGACACTGTAGAGTAGTTACGCCAGACGAACTTTCGCTTACCTTCTGCCTATAGTAGTGTTGGGTTACCTGCCAAGGAAACATCTCTCTCTCTCTCTCTCTCTCTCTCTCTCTCTCTCTCTCTCTCTCTACTGGTCGAGTCTTGATGGTAGAACCTTTACCTATTGGAGTGGTCCCCTTTACCTGTTAAGTGCTGGCAGGTAAAAACACACACACACTACTAAAATCAACAAACTAATGGTTTCGACTGTTGCTATTATGACTCCAGGACTTGAACACAAAAATAACACAAAATAGCCTACGGACTCCTAGCTGGACTGAACAAATAATATATATATATATAGCACGTTGTAGCCTCCACACACACACACACGTGAAGGGCTACATCTAGTGCGGGAGGGGCGGCAACAGCGTCTTTCCGGCGCTGGCGCTTGTCTGCTTCGGTATGCAGTCGGGCTAAGTATTGACACCTTCTCGTGTGGTGCTCCTCCAAGCGTTACGGTGTGGAGTAATCGTCTCCCAAATGATGGGGTCACTTTAGCCTACAGCATACAAACATTGACAAACAATAGCTCGATTTATCATAGTTTAACTCAAGAAAGACAATAAAAGTGTTTATTTCCATTGGAAGCTTTTACGACATAGTGTATTATGGCCATTTATACAGTGTTTTATTAATTAAGGATCCATTTTAAATAGCATCAAGTGGTTAAATTTTCAAGATCTGGTGTTGCTAAATCTATTATAATTTACTTTAGTTCTACTTCTCGGGACGTTTTCTATGATAGATCTTAAGTTTTCTATGAATCATATCGTGATGTCATGATTCTTGTACTATTTTCTATGTATATTTCAATATTTTTTTATCACAGTTTGAGTATTATTTAGTTTATTCATATATTAGCACCATTATCTTAATTTAATTGATAATATTTCACCATCAACATTCTATTAGTATAATTTAATATTCTACAGTAAATATCGCCAATATTAAGGTAAATTTCAATAAATTATTTCTGAACACCATTAGTAATAACTCGTCATGAAGCCATTAAACTATTATCCCTTTATACCTCAGTGCACCATTAAGAGTTACTGCACCATTTACATTTATTTTAAGTCATATCTGAATTATTATAAACCACTTCAATGTCACAGTGTCTCAAATGTTATCACCTTCATGGCACGATCTTGAGAACCATTCATGTCTCTCAGCAGTATCTCTCATAGGTCTCTCTTGTGTTGTTATTCTCTAATTTAGCGTCCACAAAGAGAGTTAGTGATGAGGTTAATTCTCTCTCTCTCTCTCTCTCTCTCTCTCTCTCTCTCTCTCTCTCTCCAGTCACCACCATGGCCGACAGAGTGAGACGAACATACAGACAGACAGACAGACAGGTGGACAGGATATATGGATACCGAACACAATTATGAAAACAGACAGACAGACAGACAGACAGACAGAGACAGACAGACAGGAGAGATGACCAAAACACAATGATTAGTTGTTTTGTCGTTATCAAGGTAGATAGATAAGGGTATCACCTCTCGTGAGGGGAAATTAACCTGGCTAGGGAAAAAATGATAACGGTGTGGCGGGAGAAAACGGGAGAGGAAGTGAGGGGTGGGGGAGAGAGGGTGCTGGAGTGGGAGAACTGAGAGGGGAGAGGAAACTAGATTGGAGATGTGAGAGGTAAGAGAAAGAGAGAGAGAGAGAGATAGAGAGTGAAAAAGAGAGAAAGAGAAAGCAGGAAGGTTATTTTTTCTTGGTTAAATTATAAGGCAAAAACGGTAATCTCTCTCTCTCTCTCTCTCTCTCTCTCTCTCCACCTGACCTACCAACCTACCTACTTTCTTATCTATCTATCTATCTATCTATCTATCTATCTAACTATCTATCTCACAGCCCAGGTTCAGTACCCAGTGGTTGGTTTTAATATTCAACTCAAACACAATAGGTAATGATGAAAGGTGTAAAAGATGATTTTTTTAATTAACCTGTGTTTGATATGAGAAATGTTAGGTGTGATGTGATGGAGAGAGGATGGTGAACTCTTCTATGTGATGGAGATAGATAGTGTGAAACTCTCTCTCTCTCTCTCTCTCTATGTGATGGAGATAGATGGTGTGAAACTCTCTCTCTCTATGTGATGGAGATATAGGATGGTGTGAACTCTCTCTCTCTCTATGTGATGGGAGATAGGATGGTGTGAACTCTCTCTCTCTATGTGATGGAGAGATGGTGAACCTCTCTATGTGTGATGGAGGCAGATTTTGTGAAACTCTCTCTATGTGATGAGATAGATGGTGTGAAACTCTCTCTATGTGGAAGGAGACAGGGATGGTGTGAACTTCTCTCTCTCTCTCTATGTGATGGAGATAGGATAGTGTGAACTCTCTCTCTCTATGTGATGGAGATAGGATAGTGTGAAACTCTCTCTCTCTCTCTCTTCTATATGTGATGGAGATAGATAGTGTGAAACTCTCTCTCTATGTGATGGAGATAGGATAGAACTCTCTCGCTCTCTCTATGTGATGGAGATAGGATGGTGTGAACTCTCTCTCTCTCTATGTGTTGGAGGATAGGATGGTGTGAACTCTCTCTCTCTCTCTATGTGATGAGATAGATGGTGAACTCTCTCTCTATATGTGATGGAAAGAGGATGGTGAACTCTCTCTCTCTCTCTATGTGATGGAGATAGGATGGTGAACTCTTTCTCTCCTCTATGTGATGGAGATAGGATGGTGAAATCCTCTTTCCTCTATGTGATGGAGATAGGATGGTGTGAAACTCTCTCTCTCTATGTGATGGAGATAAGATGGTGAAACTCTCTCTCTCTCTCTCTCTCTATGTGATGGAGATAGGATGGTGTGAACTCTCTCTCTCTTTATCTCTTTGAATCCTTTCCATCTCCTTTCTCTGCCTCCTTCCATCCTCTTCACCCTCCTTCTCCTCCTCCTTTCACCTCCCTCTTCCTTCTCCCACTCTCCCATCATCTTCTCATTCCTCCTTCTTTCTTCTTGCCTTCCACTCTTCTTTTATCTTCTTTCCTCTTAACCCTTTCCTCCACCCTTTTCTTCCTCTCTCATCCACTCCCTCCTCCTTCTCTCTTATCTTCTCACTTCCTCTTCTCACCTTAACCCTCTCTCCACCCTTCCTCCTCTCCTCCTTCTCCTTCACCCTCCTCCTCCTCCTCCTCCTCCTCCTCCTCCTCCTTCTTCACCCTCCTCCTCCTCCTCCAAGCTTAACTCGTCTCATTGAGGAATTTAAATATATACATTATCTCTCTCTATTTCTCTCTCTCTCTATATATATATAAACATTTCTATATTTATATCTCTCTATATACAGTACATCAATCTATATATATACACCCCCAGGTTATTGAAATATCTCTGGAGTCATGACGGAATTCTTGGCTTAATATAGCGAGATGGAATGTTTCTGATGCAGTGAGAGGAAATGTTTTTTTTATTATTATTATTGAGACGAGATGAAATGTCTCTCCCTAACATGCAATAAAGACTATGACCCTGCTACCTATTTCGTCAGTGTTGGTAATAAACTTTTATCTCTGAGTGATAAACTTGGATATCATAAGTTCATAAATTGGTCCCTATTTTTCACCTTATTTTCACTAGACTATTTTTGCTATTGGAGTAATTTGTACCATTGGAATATTTCATTGTTTTAGAGCATTGGATATTTTTTTATTATTATTATTAAAATATTTAACACTAGTGATATATTTTGGTACCAGTGTAACCTTTTGGTACCATTGGAATATGTTGGTACCATTCTAGTATTATTGTACCATTGGAATATTTTGGTACCAGTGGAATATTTTAGTACTATTGAATATGTTAGTACCATTTTAGCATGATTGTACCATTGAAATATGTTCGTACCATTTTTAGCATTATTGTACCATTGGAATATTTTGCACCATTGGAATATTTCTAACCCTTAAAATATTTCGAATCATTGGAATATACTTCACTAGAAAACATATCCAAATAAAAACTGTACTTCACTTTATCACTGCAATATGTCTACAAGTGACTGATTCAAGTACAGGTTATTAGATTACAGGTGATTCAAGTACAGGTTATTAGATTACAGGTGATTCCAGTACAGGTGATTAGATTACAAAATTGACAGCATTACTTAAGCACTACTCAGAATACAGAAACAAGAGTACAGGTATTATTACAAGTACAGGTATATTAATTTCTAAATGATTGTATTACAAGATTATTTAACAGTAATGTTATGTAATGTATGTCACTAAGTTATAATTATCTTACTGTACACCCCCCCCTCTCTCTCTCTCAAATGGTCAAGACATCATAATCAAAGGGTTAAACCATTGTGCCGAGGGGTTAAAACATCTTACTCAAAGGTTTAAGACATCTTACTCAAAGGTTTAAGACATCTTACTCAAAGGGTTAAACCAACATACTCAAGGGATTACCTTATCTCAGAGGGTTAAAACATCTTACTAAAAGTGTTAAACCATATTATTCAAAGAGTCAAATCAACATACTCAAGGGGTTAAAACATCCTACTCACAGGGCTACAACATCATACTCAAAGGGTTAAAACATCATACTCAAGGGGTTAAAACATCCTACTCACAGGGCTACAACATCATACTCAAAGGGTTAAAACATCATACTCAAGGGGTTAAAACATCATACTCACAGGGCTACAACATCATACTCAAAGGGTTAAAACATCATACTCAAGGGGTTAAAACATCCTACTCACAGGGCTACAACATCATACTTAAAGGGTTAAAACATCATACTCAAGGGGTTATAACATCCTACTCACAGGGCTACAACATCATACTCAAGGGGTTAAAACATCATACTCAAAGGGTTAAAACATCATACTCAAAGGGTTAAAACATCATACTCAAGGGTTAAAATTATATCCTGTTTGGTTAGGCTTGTTAAAGAGGTCTCTCATGTGCCTAATAAACACAATAAACATACAGAAGAAATTTAAAAAAAACATCAAGGTGTTTTTTGGTGTTTGGGTGATAACAAACGAGACGAAAAAACAAAACACATAAACAAACAGAATTAAATTTGTTGCTTTAGTTTTACTTAATTGATATGTATAGGTGAGAGCTGAGGTGAGTGAGGGAATCTCTCTCTCTCTCTCCACCATTTACTTGCATAGGTTGATAAGGACGACCACCAGACACTAATAGAGAGAGAGAGAGAAGAGAGAGAGAGAGAGAGAGAGAGAGAGAGAGAGAGAGAGAGAGAGAGAGAGAGAGACCATACAGGCTCAAAGAATTAGTAAATAATCCCATACAAACACATGGAGATATTAATATTTGTTCAAACTGATAAGACGACCTCACAAGATGCATGAAACACAATAACCTTTATAGCTTACCTTCATCTTCCAACCTCAGTAAACAAGTTTTTTTAACATTTGTTTGTTGTTTGCTGGTAGCTTGTAGTTCAGTCTTTCTCATCACCAGTAAGTATATAATTTTTGATATTGTTTACCCTCAGCTGATTAAAAATTGGCTTTTATCCTTGTGTACATATGTTCTATATTGTTTGCTAGAGTGTTGTTTACTTCGGGCTGATAAAACTACTTCATACCCTCGTAAACAACAAAGCATCCATAGTTTACTTCAGCTGAGCTATAATACTTGTTTACCCTCAAGTAGATCAATTCACTGTTAACAACACAGGAACTCTATTGTAAAGACACCAAACTCCTTTTAGAGTCCCCTTCACTAGTGCGTTTACAGGGGCTCGTCATAAAAACATTCCACAAATCATTACATTGAGATATTTGTTTTAATATTGTTTTAACTTGATTCCATAATATGTTTACTATTGCGAGTTTCCTTCTATGGAATATAAACAAACACAGAGCTGCCACACTGCACAAAACCTGACGAGCCCCTGTAAACGCACAAGTGAAAGGGGACTGTACATCTTGCAGTAGGAAGGTTGGTCGTGTACTGGTGGCTGATAAGGGTTCAGGTATAGGTGTTGGTGGACAAGGAAGAAGTCCCATTGTGCGTTCTGCTGACTGATAAAACTTGTGGTGAGTGTGGAGCGGAAAACAGTGTAGGAAGGGAGGTAGAGGGAGGGAGAGAGGGATGGATAAAGGGAGAGGAAAGGAGGGAGGAGGGGGTCTTAGAAGGAGGAGGAAGTGAGGGAGGGAGGAAGAAGGAGTAAGGTAAGGGAAGGAGAGAGGGAAAGAAAGAGAAGGAGGAAAGGATGGAGTGAGAGAGGAGGATGGATAGAGGAAAAGGGGGAGGGGAGAGAGGTAGAGGAAAAGGGGGAGGGGGAGAGAGGTAGAGGAAAGAGAGGGAAGGAAGCAGGAAGGAGTAGGGTCGGAGAAGGAGAAAGAAAGGGAGGGATGGAGGGAGCGGAAAGGAAGGAGGAGGACGAATTAAGAGACGGAGATAGAAGGAAAGAAGAAGGATTGGGGTGAGAGAAGGAGAAAAAGAAGGAGGGGTGGAAAGAAAGGAAGAGGGAGGGAGTGAGAGAGGAAGAAAAGAGTGAGGGAGGAAGGATGGAAGGAGTGAGGGAGAGAGAAGGAAAGATAAAGGAGAAAGAGAGGAGGGAGAGGAAAGGAAGGAGGAGGGAGTGAGAGAGGAAGAAAAGAGTGAGGGAGGAAGGAAGGAAGGAGTGAGGGAGAGAGAAGGAAAGATAAAGGAGAAAGAGAGGAGGGTAAGGAAAGGAAGGAGGAGTGACTGAGAGAGGTAGGAAGGAAAGGAGGGAGAAGCCCGTGGGACACACTAGGTATATGAGGCGACCCAGGATAATAATTATATGTGGCAGAGAAGCATTGATATCAGTCAGGGAGGAGCGCTCTCTCTGTCTCTCTCTCTCTCTCTCTCTCTCTCTCTCTCTCTCTCTCTCTTTCAGCATCAATTACCAAGGCAAAGGGGGTTATTCGTTTCTCTTTGTGAACGTGTTTTGATTTTGAAGGTCAGGTTATAGGTCAAGGTCAGGCCATAGGTCAAGGTCAGGCCATAGGTCAAGGTCAGGTCATAGGTCAAGGCCAGATTAAAAAAAACACTAAACACGACACTGAAAAACGGATAGACAGATTTTTGGGGAAACTTGAGTAATCGTCAATGGAAATACTCACAGATTTTAGTCCGATTTAGTTCAGATTTTGGTGGAGGAAAGGCAAGGTAAGGTCAAGGTTCTGTGCTGTGTTAATCTTTTTTATGCTGAATTTAAGAAGCTTAGATCACGTGACGGAAATATACTGAAAGCTTAAGGGATCATATTTGAGGTGGACACGAGACTGTATCTGGGGCGTGTGTGTGTGTTTATTCACCAAAAAATCAATGTTAGATCGAACATGTTTTAAATTCGTGCGTCCAACATTAACATGACACTGATTTTGAGGCACACACACACACACACACACACACACACACACACACACACACACACAAACACACACACACACGCACACACACGCACACACACACGACACTTTAGACTTTGAAGCATTGGGTCGTGTGTTGCAACAGTTTCCACGAGTGAATTATTATGTCTTTAGAGTGAATAATTTATCGTAGCTAAATATCATGTTATAGTCAATTATCATGTTATAGTGTTAGAGGATGGACGCGTATTGTTAACATGATCCAGGGGTTGACTCGTTCTGTTGTGCCTCCCTACTCGTAAACCTGACTTGCTACTCGTTCACCTAAACTTTTCGCTCGTTCTCTTGCTCGTTCACCTAAACCTGTCACTCTTTGTCACTCGTTCACCCACTCGTTCAATCATTCTTCTAGACTTGTTACTGGTTCACCTACTCCTTCACCTAAACCTGTCACTCGTTCACCTACTCGTTCACCTAAACCTGTTACGCGTTCACCTATTCGTTCACCTAAGCTTATCACTCGTTCACTGAGAGCTGCTACTCGTTCACCTAAACCCGCTACTCGTTGGTATGTCACTCGTTCACTTAAACCTGCTACTCGTTCACCAACATTTTGTACTCGTTCAAAAAGCTCGTTCTTGATCGTAAACTTCCTCAACTTAAGCGTAGTATTTCTCTCTCCCTGACACCCTCTTCACTCCCCTCACCCTCTCACCCCCTCACGCTCTCACTCCCCTCACCCTCTCACCTCCCTCACCTCCCCCCATCACCTCCATCACCCCCCCCCACAAGGTCTGGCGCTGAGAGTCCTGAGAAGAATGGCGCTCCTTACTTACCTGGTGCTGAGAGACGAAGAGAGACAGTGTGAATGTGTGTGTGTGAGAGAGAGAGAGAGAGAGAGAAGGAGTATAAGAGTGTGAATGGAAGTGTGAGAGATAAAAGAGAGACAGACAGACAGAGTGTGAATGAGTGAGAGAGAGAGAGAGAGAGAGAGAGAGAGAGAGAGAGAGAGAGAGGGAAGATTTTGAAACAGAGAGAATGAACACGAGAGTTACAGAGTAAAAATAACAGTGGAAGAGAGAGAGAGCTGGTGTGTGAGAGACTTGAGAGCTAGAGAGAAGGAGTGAGAGAGACATTGTGAAGGAGAAACAAAGTGTGAAAGACAGACAGACAGAAACACACAAACACGAGGCACTGAGGTCGGTTCCCTGAGCCATAAAGAGGAGTTATGTGGACGTAGTGGATGGCGTCTAGTGTCCCTGGTTAGCTCACCAAACCTGGAAAGAGTCACCCACTAGTCTCTGGATACTAGGAGACAATAGACGGGTCCTGGAAGGGTGTGAATGGGTGGGTGGGGAAGGGGTATGGGTGAAGGTAAGGGGAAAGGGTGGGTGGTGGGGGTGGTGAAGGTGGACTCTGGTTACTGTGGGATATATAAATTTTTACTGTGGTATGCGACAAAACATTATATAAAAGCGATATATTTTAGTCCCTCCTGATAAAAGAAAATTAGATACTCTATAGATCGTAGATGGAAGAGAGAGAGAAGGGTGAAATGGTATTCAAAGTGATAAAGGGACATGGGAAGACGAAGAAGAAGAAGAAGTTATAGTTTCGTTGCAGTATTTAGTAAGATAAAGTAACACTGCCACCGGTGAAGCAAGAATTTCTCTCATGCTGGAACTATATATGCAGAATTTATTTGTTTCTGGATCGTAAAAATCAACAACTCTTGCAATGGAGCCACGTAACCATGAACTTTATATTCCTGGCTGTAAGAATCTTTTTCATACTTGGGCGTTTTTTTTTTTCATTTTCGAACTTAAAAACTATATATATATATATATATATATATATATATATATATATATATATATATATATATATATATATATATATATATATATATATATATATATATATATATATATATATATATATATATAGTTTTTTTTTTTCATTCTGGTACCATGACAATGAAAAAATCTGGACCTTTAAACTATATTTTATTTTTTGGACCTTAAACCCAATTTATTTATTTATTTATTTATTCATCTAGAAGGCATAAAAGGAAAAACATATAATATCTGGACTGCAAACCCATTTATTTCTTGTCTCACTGAAAGACCAACAGAATTCAAAGAAAAATTCGTTGTAAAATTCGCAAAAATAACAAAATTTCGTTCTTTTTCTTCCTGGCATCTCTGTTCAACATCATGCAGCCAGTTTTAGAACAACATTACGCGGAAGAGTTGAAGAATTATTAATACTTGCATCTCTAAACTCTCTCTGTTATTGAAACTACAGAACAAGAATTTCCTCATCTCATCTATTATTAAATTTCAGGATTTCGCCAACTCGAGAAAGCAGATCACCTGAAGACTTGGCACACTAGCTTAGTTCACCTGATAATTGAACACCCTAATGTTAACCTAATCCAACCTTTTCTAACCTAACCTAACTTAACGCTTACCAATACCTTAACTAATCTGGTCTAACATAACCGATTTTAACCCGATATAACCTAACCTAACCTAACCTCCCTTATTAACATTACGGAGGATGTTTTATCATAAATTAACATAAGCTGGAGTGCCTAATCTTCAGGTGGCTCAGGGTCTGGTGTATCATCTCAGGTGTGTGTGGAAATATAGACAAAGGGGGAAGCTTCGTCTTACCTTCCTATAACCTTGTAGCCGAGTCCTTCGCCAGGTGTGTTTACCTCCACAGGTGAACTGACACACCTTTTGTCATCTTATTAAGGTGGCTGTCTGATCTTGTGGTGTGGGACATGTTGTTGTTGTGGTGGTGGTTGTTATTGTGGATTCTTCTTCTTCTTCTTCTTCTTCTTCTTCTTCTTCTTCTTCTTCTTCTTCTTCTTCTTCTTCTTCTTCTTCCAGAAAGTGACACACACACACACACTCAAATAATATAACTAGTCACAGGTGAACTATATTGATGTAATATATTCATCCTTAATAAAGTATTACTTCAGTGTTGTGCAAAACATATAGCTTCACTCATTCACACACCTCACTCTCCTCACTTCACTCCTCACCTCACTTCACTAACTCACCTCACTTCACTCACCCTCACCTCTCATCATTTACTCTAAACTACCAATACTTGCCGACACTAAGACCATTTACTTCTATTCATATCATCGTAATTAACCAGAGAAAGACTACCACAGTTTTACACTCCTGGATATTTCATTAAACCTTAGGGAATGATTATTGGTTTTTGGTATTTTATTAATATTTTTTTTTTTGTAATTGTCAGGAAGAGGAAAATGTTGTTCTGTTCGGGAGATTAAAAGTTGTCTGTATTTTTCGCAAGTCGCTGTTATTGATGTGAGAGAGAGAGAGAGAGAGAGAGAGAGAGAGAGAGAGAGAGAGAGAGAGAGAGATTGTTTTGTGTTGTTAAGATGGTGGGAATGTGGTGGGGTAGGCTGAGTTGTTGTTGTTCTTCTTCTTCTGCTTCTTCTTCTTCTTTCTTCTTCGTTCTCTCACCTCCTCCCTCCTCCTCCTCCCTCCTCCTCTCAATTCTTCTTTCTCACCTCTTCTTCTTCTGTTCTCTCTCCTTTCTTTCTACCATCTCCCCCTCCTCCTTTCTTCTATTGCTCTCACCTCCTCCTCCTCCTCTTCTCCCTGCTCCTCCTCCCCTCCTCCCTCCTCCTCCTCCTCCTGCTCCTGCTCCTCCCTCCCTTCCTCCCTCCTCCTCCTCCCTCCTGCTCCTGCTCCTCCTCTTCCTCCGCCTCACATAACAATTATCCGGGGTACAACTAAAACTATGAGGAAATTTTGCTTTCATCTCTGGCCAAGCGAAGGACTTTTAACTGTGTTGTCCGTATCTCTCTCTCTCTCTCTCCCCTCCAGACTCCCTGTTGACACTCGAGGTATTTCTTCATCTGACAGACATTCAACCAAACACTTTATAGAATTTCCCTGTGTTCCTCCAGTGACCAGTGACTCCCCCATCTGGCTCAAAGTAAACGAACTATACGTCATTACTGTCAACAGGGTTTTTTTTTTTAGAATTTCGGATCACATGAAGATTAGACATCCCGGTTTATTTTCACCTGATGATTAATTGACTTTAAGTTAAACTAATTTAACCTGAGGTAAACTAACCTAACTTAATCTAACCTGATCAAACCTAATCTCCATTAACCTAACCTAACCTCATCTGACCTAAACAGATCTAACCTAACTTAACCAATCCTAAACAAATGTGACTTAAACTAACCTGAGCTGAACTAACCAAACCTAACCTAACCTATCTAAAACCAACCTAACCTGACCTCACCCGACCAACAAAACCAAACCAAACCAAACTTAATCCGTGGTGGCTCTTCAACTGTTAGATAGGGTGGAATCAAAGGCATTTCGTCTTATTAACTCTCCTCCTTTAGTTGATAATCTCTCTTCCCTTTCTCTTCGCCGCAATGTTGCTTCACTCTCTCTCTTTTACAGGTACTTTAACGGGCAATGTTCGGTGGATTTGACACCCTGTGTACCGCCGGCAAGGCCGTGGGCTCGTAACACTCCTCTTGCCCGCGGTGCCCACAGCTTCTCTGTGGCTGTCGGTCACACTAGAATAACCCGTTATAGTACATCCTTCTTTCCTCACACAGCCAAACTGTGGAATGCTGTCCCTTTTTCTGTTTCCATACTTATACAATCTGTTTCACTTCAAAAAGATGGGTTTCCGACATCTTCGCGGTGCCCGGGTGGGCAATTCCCCATAAAAAGACTATTAATTTTAAATAACAATAAAACTCAATATAACGAATAGATAGATAGAAAGTGGACAGTAAGACAGACAGACAGACAGACAGACAAACAGTTCTAACAATAAAATAATCCACCTTCTTTAAACATTCCTCAATTATTATATTTTCAAGGAATGTTTTCTTCCTTCTCATTTTCTATTCATTCCTTTCTTCGTTCTCTGTTTGTTTCCTTCTCTTTTTTCCTTCCTTCACTCCTTCTTTATACTTCTTGAGGCAGGGAGACAGGGTGGTGTGCGTGGCGGTGTAATTACAGGGATATTGAGCTGTTGGTTTGTGGAGGGGCGGGTGTCTGTGTTGGCAGATTACTGTGGTGGTGGCGGTGGATTAACGCTTCTTAACTACTTCACTACTTCTTCCTTTTGTCTTTCCTTCTCTCCCTCCGTCCTTCCCTACTTACCTACCTCCTTCACTACCTAAATTATCTACCTCATTCTCTCACCTGCCTGGTGCTGACCTCACTCCCTCCTGCATTATGCGGTCCCTCACCTCACCCTCCTCCCTGCATTAAGCTAACCCTCTCTCCTCCTTTCCTCGCTCCCACCCTCTTCCCTCTCTTGCTCTACCCACCTCCTTCCCTCCCTCCCTTCCTCCTAGCGGACTCTCCTGGGATGACTCAGGAGGGTCTTAAATATAATATATATATATATATATATATATATATATATATATATATATATATATATATATATATATATATATATATATATATATATATATATATATATATATATATATACTTTTTTCATTGTTTATCTTAATTCAGGACGGGGATGGCACACCAGCAGCTGACCTTTTAAAATTTTAGAAAGAACTGTTTGAAAGTTGGGAGACAAAAAAGGAAGTTTTAACTTATAGGTTAACTAATATTCTCTCTCTCTCTCTCTCTCTCTCTCTCTCTCTCTCTCTCAATTCAACGCAACAGTGGTTTTAATGGACGCGGTCACGTAAATATTTTTCTATTAATATCTCACTGGACACAATCGAGCTGGCATGATACATTTATAATCACTAATAGTATTATGTATATCGCATTATACTCGACATACCAGCAGTCATGTGTTACAACTTTTATGTGTTGCAAAATAGCGAAATATAACACAGTTTTTTAAGTCGTAATGGTGAATCTGTCAGCTTTATGCCTGATGAATGGGGTAGTTAATTTGAGAGAGCGAGAGAGAGAGAGTAACAGAGATAGTAACAGACAGAGTGACGATTAGAAAGAAAGAAAGAAAGAAAGAAAGTGGGGAATTACACGGTATATTGCATAACATAATCGCTCTGTAAAAACTAAAATTACTTTCAGTATTTTAATTTTACACACACACACACACACACACACACACACACACACACACACACACACACACACACACACACACACACACACACACACACACACACACATACACACACACACACACACACACACACACCCCCACACACACACACACACACACACACACACACACACACACACACACACACACACACACACACACACATACACACACACAGGTGATAATAAATATACAAAATCTCTCTCACTTTATTTTGGTCATTCGTTCACACTCACTACCTTCCTTAATGTGCTTTTATGGTGATGGTGGTAGTGGTGGTGGTGCTGGTAGTGATGGTGGTGGTGATAGTGGTGGTGGTGATGATGATGATGATGATGATGATGATGATGATGATGATGATGATGATGATGATCCCTTCTCTATCTACCTCACCTCAGTAACATTAACTCAGTTCTCTTCAACAACTATATAATGTTATCTGGTCATGGCCTTACACTGCTGCCTCCTGGGTATATGTCCTTTCTCCTCTTCCTCCTCCCTATTTAGTACTGCTTTCACCCTATTCTCTCTTCTCGTTTTGTTTTCTTTTTCTTTAATCCATTTTCTTATATATTTTTTCCTTCCCATTCTGTTTTTGTTGGTATGTATGTATGTATGTATGTATGTATGTATGTATGTATGTATGTGTGTATATTATGTCTTTGTGTATATATATGTTTGTTTGTATGAGTCTTGACGCACAAACACACAGACAGTCCAAGACCTCCCCCAAAGGCCTCCTCTCCCCTCAGTCGTAAGATCTTGTCAATATCGTTCCTCGGAGATATTGTCTGAGGAACCACCACCAGTCCACACGTGAGGTCTTCTTTCGTGCTTGAAGTGACTGGGAAAAGGCAATTGAGATCCTTTGAACCACAGATCAGAATTCGATGTGTATTTTGGGTGGGTGGGTCGATGGGTGGGTGGGTGGGTGGGTGGGTAGGTGAGTGGGTAGTAGGGTGGGTGGGTGGGTCGATGGGTAGGTGGGTGGGTAGGTGGGTGGGTCGATGGGTGGGTGGGTGGGTTGTGGGATGGGTGGGTGGTAGATCTTGGGAATATATTCTAATTAATAACTTGTACCTGTAAATCTGAATGTGTAAACCTGTACTTGTTAATTTATACTTGTAAATTTGTACTTGTAGACATCTGTGTGTAAATCCTGACCTGTAACCCTGTACCTGTAAACCTATATGTGTAAATTTCTACCAGTAAATTTGTACCTGTAATCCTCTACCCGTAAAATCTTACCTGTAAAACTTTATGTGCAAAGTTCTACCTGTAAACATCTACCTGTAAACTTCTACCTGTAAACCTCTACCTGTAAATCTCTACCTGTAAACCTCTACCTGTAAAATCCTACCTGTAAACTTCTACCTGTAAACCTCTACCTGTAAACATCTACCTGTAAATCTCTACCTGTAAACCTCTACCTGTAAAATCCTACCTGTAAACTTCTACCTGTAAACCTCTACCTGTAAAATCCTACCTGTAAACCTCTACCTGTAAACCTCTACCTGTAAAATAAACCCTACCTGTAAACTTGTCTACCTGTAAACCTCTACCTGTAAACCCGTCTACCTGTAAACCTCTACCTGTAAACCGGTAAAACACACCCAGCTGGTCAACACACAACATTAATATGCAGTCGACGTAGAGTGACCCACGCGCTCTGATTATCATGGTGCTGGTGAAGGCCCGAACGTTCACTATTTACCACACTTACGTACACAAAATTACGTACACAGACAGACTACAACACTTACATATATAGATAGTGTGTACATCATTGCGTCCAGCCAACAAGGTCACCACCCTCACCTCCACCTTGGCTCAGTGTTATTTACAGGACCACGTTGTTGTTGTTGTTGTTGTGTAAATTATTATTATTATTATTATTATTATTGTTATTATTATTATTATTATTATTATTATTATTATTATTATTATTATTATTATTATTATTATTATTATTATTATTATTGGCTGAAATAATACCAAAAACAACTTCTCAGATAGATTTAATTTTGGACCAATAGAAAAAAAAATATACAAATAATTTCTAAAAGGTCAAACATCAATGTCGCATTAAAAAAATAAAAGATACTCACAACAGAACAGACTTTGACCTTTGTACCGAGGAAAGGTCAATATAGTCTTAAAATACAAAGGTCAAAGGTCAGGCTCAATCATTTGTTCCTGGAGGGAGGGGTGGCTGTTGGGGGTTGACGGAGGGGAGGGGAGGGTAGGGGAGGGGAGGGGAGGGGAGGCTGGCAGGGGAGAGGAAGTATAATCTTCCTGTGGTTTTCCTTCACTCTGTAATACACTTAAGACTGAGTTTTGTTAAGAGTGGGAGTAAACATTACCTTGAACCTTCTAGCTACCTGCCACCTTGACACACCTCTCATTAAGGATTTTTCCTGCAGGTGAGATACTCTAGTGGTTTGTGTTTACGACCTGCACCACTGTATATTGAACTAGCATGGTGGGGTGATGACAGACGTGATGTCTTAACTAATGTATCCGTCAACTAACTAATGTATCCGTCAACTAACTAATGTATCCGTCAACTAACTAATGTATCCGTCAACTAACTAATGTATCCGTCAACTCACTAATGTATCTTTCCAAACACTTATTATTAATGTATCTGTCAGTTCAATTAGTGGAGTTTTATTGGCTGTGACGGGTGTTTGTTGAGGTAACTTCTACACCTCAACACCCTACAGGTAACCACTAATGAGCAGGTGTATCGCGAGTGTAAACAGGTGTCAGGAGAGTTTATTTGTTGACAGGTATCGTCGGCTGGGTGTCTCTAGTAAAAGTTCATAATGGCTTAAAGTGAAAAAAGTTTAAAGTAAGGAAATTACTTTTGGTTGTTTGGAGAGTGTTCATGTCTCTCTCTCTCTCTCTCTCTCTCTCTCTCTCTCTCTCTCTCTCTCTCAGTTACAGCCTCCCCATATCCTAAGCATCTTTGACAGGCTGTAAAGAGCTTATCAAAAGATGTTTCCTGTGTCAGTGCCTCTAATTGGATGACGTTTTAAAATGCCACTTATGAGATAACGTAAGATGAGACACTTCAGGGACTTAAAACAACCCATAATGAGACACTTAGGGGTTTTAAAATCCCTATAATAACTAACTTTAATTAAGGTCAGTAAAATCCCTAAAAATGTGACTAACTTTAAAGACAGTGAAATCCCTAAAATGGCGAACATAATGATCACCAAAATCCCTAAAATTACTGACATAAGGAAATTAAAAATCCTAAAAATGAGGGGCATTAAAGAGTAAAATAATGCCATCATAAGAGAGGCATTAAGAGGCCACAAAAAGAGTCTTCAAGAGGATAAGAGTCTATATAGCTCACGTGGAGTTAATGGCTGCTGAGCTGAGAAAATTACTCTGTATTTTAAGGAAGGAAGGAAGAGAGGGAGGGTGGAGAGTGGAGGAAGGAAGGAAGAGAAGGAGGGTAGAGAGTGGAGGAAGGAAGGAAAAGAGGGAGGGTGGAGAGTGGAGGAAGGAGGGAGAGAAGAAGGAAGGAGAGGGAGGAAGGAAGGAAAGAGGGAGGGTGGAGAGTGGAGGAAGGAAGGAAGAGAGGGAAGGGGGGAGGGAGAGAGGCAAGGAAGGTGGAGAGGGGATGGAAAGGAGGAGGAGGCAGAGAGGGATAGGTGGGGAGAGGACGGAGGGCGGAAAGAGAGAGGAAGGGCGGACAGACAGAGGAGCAGGGAAGGAGGAGAGGGGGGGGAGGAGTAGACGAGGGCTGGCGGGAAGGAGGCAGGGAGGAGAAGGAGAGAGGGGGGGGGAGAGGGTGAGGGTTGAGTAGGATGACGGTAGAGGGAAATGGGGGAATTGGTAGTGCGAAAGGGAGAGTAATGAGGAAATGGGTAAGGGATAGATAGTAAGTAATAAGGATAATCTGGTGGATAGATAGAGAGTAGAAGGTGAGGAATGGGGGAGGGGAAGAGAATGGGGGACAGGAAACGTGATAGGAAGAGGAGGAGGAGGGGAGATAGGAAGGGCCCCTATTGTTCAGAGGAGGAGGAGGGGAGATAGGAAGGGCCCCTATTGTTCAGAGGAGGAGGAGGGGAGATAGGAAGGGCCCCTATTGTTCAGAGGAGGAGGAGGGGAGATAGAAGGGCCCCATTGTTCAGAGGAGGAGGAGGGGAGATAGGAAGGGCCCCTATTGTTCAGAGGAGGAGGAGGGGAGATAGGAAGGGCCCCTATTGTTCAGAGGAGGAGGAGGGGAGATAGGAAGGGCCCCTATTGTTCGGTTACAGTAAACATATTACAGGTATATTAGAGTCTCATTAGAGCTCTATTAGTAACCCACCCTTAGAGCCATATCATACCTGATGACATATAACTCAACGGTATATAGGAAACTGATTATCTGTATATCTTATAGCCTATTATATACTATTATAGGCGGTGATTATAGACACAAGCGTTTTATATATCCCGGTATAATCCTATATCAACTTGTTTCTGTGTTTGTGTTTACTGAAGGAAGTGTTTCTGGTATTAATTAATTACACATCAGTGAATTTACGTAATGTTACCACCATCTCCCCCCTAACCCCCTACCTGCCAACATTACCCCCCCCACCCCCTCCGCCCCCCCCCTACTCTGTCAATACAATCTTCCTCCCTCTCCTCCCCCACTCTACCCTGCCAACATTATCTCCCCTCCTCCAACCTCTACCCTGCCAACATTATCTCCCCCTCCCCCACTCCCCTGCCAACATTATCTCCCCACCCCCACTCTACCCTGCCAACACCATCTTCCTCCCCCACCCTCCCCCCACCCCTGCCAACACCATCTACCCCACCCCCCCTCTACTCCCTGCCAACACCATCTTCCCTCCCCCACCCTCCTCCCCTACCCTGCCAACACCATCTCCCCACCCCACTCCTCCCCTGCCAACATTCCACCCTCCTCTACTCCCCTCCCCCACACTCTACCCTGCCCC
>NW_024714068.1:215000-282500 GCF_018991925.1 Homarus americanus
GATGTTCGTTTGTGTTTTTTTTCGTTTAAGTTACAATTTTTTTTAAGAGACGTAGAGTAAGGGGAGACATGATCGAGGCGTATAGATGGAAGTCAGGGCTAAACAAAGGTACTTAAACTGTCCAACCAGGAGCGAACTCGTAATAATGGTTTTAAATAAGACAAATTTAGATTTAGGCAAGAGATAGGTAAACATTCGTGTGGAAATAGAGGAGCGGATGAGTGGAACAAGTTACCAAACATCATCATTAACTCGAATACGCTGGATAGCTTCAAACACAGGTTGGATGGATCTATGAGCGATAGGAGTTGGGTGTAAATGGGACTGCCCAGTATGGACCAATAGACCCGCTGCAGTTTCCTCCAATCTTATGTTCATATGTCGTTTAATTATATTATCGTAATTACGAGTCAACAGTTGTGATGGTAACGCTTACAATACCTGAACACACCTAACATGTGTATAATCTACTTATGAACTTATTTATGGAATTTCATCGATTTTAGCGAAAACTGAAGCTCTGAAGGATAAACATAGGTAATCTATTCTTTAATTTAATAAGGTAGCAAGGGAATTATCATGTTATAGCCAGTTAATGACCTGACCTTTGTGTACATGTAAACACCTGAGGTCAAAGTCAGATCACCTGGCTGGCGTTGTCATCATCAGGTCTCATTTGATAATACATTTCTCTTAGATTGTTTTTAATTATTTTTTTTTAAGTGAAAGTTGTGTAAGTGTTGACAGCGCGTGTTAGTCTGGGGTGTGTAACGCGCCCACTGATTGGCTGAACTGAAATACCCTGTTTTGTTACACCTCACATGGCTGGTCACTATTAAAGCTCTATTTCCTAAGCTATTGAGAAATATATACAACAAATAGTCTTCTCTGCTTTGCTAGTGGCTATTAAACATCAATGATAACTTCCATAAACCACGATTAATTGACGTTTGTGATTACTTGATATCAGATAATTGGGAGATTAGTGTTTGGTGGATTATAAACAAGAAGATATGGCGTTATTTACCTGTAGTTACGCCATCAATAACCCCACACAACACCACACCAACTCCACCATTATTTTCTCACCCAATACCATTTAACGCTATTGAGGTGAGGCATTTACCTGTCGGCCCCTGTGTGTTGTGTGAGGTGAAGCTGTCACCTGAACTGGCCAATTACTCAACAACTCTATCAGAAAAACACGCCAAATTCCGCGAGTGGATTGGCTGGCAGGTAGACTGGTTCGCTGGTTAATTGGCTGGCTGGATGACTCGCTGGCTGGCTGGCTGACCGGTTGATTGGCTGATTGGTTGACTGGCTCGATGGCTGGAAGAACAGCAGAGGGGGAGCGGAAAGCCGATCACCGCAGTAAAGGAAATTAGAAACTCAATCCAACAGTTCTTCAAGGACAGTTTCTATCTGTTTATATTTTTTCACTTGTTATTTTTTATCGTCGTCCACCGAGAAGCTGTAGGTAATGGGAACCCCAAATAAATGTATTTATGTATGTATGTATGTATGTATGTATGTGTGTATGTATGTGTGTATGTATGTATGTATGTATGTGTGTATGTATGTATGTGTGTATGTATGTATGTATGTGTGTATGTATGTATGTATGCATGTATGTATGTATGTATGTGTGTGTATGTATGTATGTATGTAAACCAACCCAGAAGTCAAATAAGTGAATTTTTCTAACTTTTGGGCGATATTTCCAGTGACTTATCTTTCAGGGAAGTAAAATTGGTTTTATACAGATGTGAAAACTAACCCGATTTTTGGTTTTGATTTGTTGGTTGGAAAATACTACGTTACGTGGTGGTATGTTATGTAACGTGGTGGTATGTTATGTTACGTGGTGGTATGTTATGTAACGTGGTGGTATGTTATGTAACGTGGTGGTATGTTATGTTACGTGGTGGTATGTTATGTAACGTGGTGGTATGTTATGTTACGTGGTGGTATGTTATGTGACGTGGTGGTATGTTATGTTACGTGGTGGTATGTTATGTTACGTGGTGGTTACGTGGTGGTATGTTATGTTACGTGGTGGTATGTTATGTTACGTGGTGGTATGTTATGTTACGTGATGGTATGTTGTGTTACATAGTGATATGTTATGTTACGTGGTGATAAGTTATGTTACGTGATATTATGTGGTTATTGAAGAATGTTCAGTTAACAAAGTCTACACTATACTGTTATATAAAGCCTACATATGTTGTATCAGTTATGTAGGTCCTTATGTATGCATGTATACTCTATGTATGTGCTGTTACTATAACTTTGTATTGTTATATTGTCCAACACCTAGCAAACTACCGCGCCATCCAAACTACCGTGAGGGTAGTAAACCACATCAACACTGGTAGGTTTGGCGGCTCACTTGGCAGTCTTACCAGTCTGTCCTTATAGAGCACAACGTCTGTCCCGTGCTAGTGATACTCCATCGGTAAACTCCAGTGAACTAATTGTCTTACCACTCATCAACTCCTACACGGAGGGAGGTCACACAAGGGTCGACTCAGGTCACCCAGCCACTCTTACCTTCACCTTACCTGGCACTGTGGTCTGAACTCTACCACAGTATATCATTACAATGCTACTTAACACACAATGACCTAGTATACTTAAGTGCCTCGTGTGTGTGTGTGTGTGTGCCTTTGAAGACTCGGGTGGGTGGGTAGGTGGGTCGGTGTGGGTATTGTGTAAAAGTACCTGTGTTTATCTTCTCACCTGTTGTGTGTGAAGGAGTTCCCGAGTCCAATTATTATACCTGTTGTGGAGCATAATTATGGGGGTATAATTTACCATACCAGCTTTGTAATATCTCTCTCTCTCTCTCTCTCTCTCTCTCTCTCTCTCTCTCTCTCTCTCTCTCTCTCTCTCTCTCTCTCTCTCGGTCGGCTGGTGAGAGGGTGGCTGGTGAAATAAAATCTGATAACACACACACTCTACATCCTCCCCTCCTGTTAGAGTTATTGCATGACAGGTGTGTTCAGGTGTGTAGGTGTGTTTTGAGTAATCCCAGGCAGGTGTGCAGGTGTATTTTGATTAATCCCAGGCAGGTGTGTAGGTGTATTTTGATTAATCCCATGCAGGTGTGTAGGTGTATTTTGATTAATCCCAGGCAGGTGTGTAGGTGTATTTTGATTAATCCCAGGCAGGTGTGTAGGTGTATTTTGATTAATCCTAGGCTATTTTGATTAATCCCAGGCAGGTGTGTAGGTGTATTTTGATTAATCCCAGGCAGGTGTGTAGGTGTATTTTGATTAATCCCATGCAGGTGTGTAGGTGTATTTTGATTAATCCCAGGCAGGTGTGTAGGTGTATTTTGATTAATCCCAGGCAGGTGTGTAGGTGTATTTTGATTAATCCCAGGCAGGTGTGTAGGTGTATTTTGATTAATCCCAGGCAGGTGTGCAAGTGAGATTCTATTAATTTCGGGCAGATGTGCAGGTCTGTTTCTATTAATATTCAACAGGTGTGTAAACAATTTAAATTTTTTCGTTATTAACAGGTGTGTAGGTTTGTTTTTTGTCAATTTTAGGTACATATGTCGGTGGATCTGTTATTTTTTATTTATTATTATTCATTTTTTTTGCGTCCTGTGAATAACGTGAAGGCATAAACCACGACCATGTAATTACACCTCTATAACTACCACGTCTCCTGCTGGGTGGTGAGGGCTGGTCCTGGCACGGTGCTGAATGAGGGAATTTACTGGGGAAACTGTGAAGAATAGACTAGTATAGGGTAGTCTCTCTCTCTCTCTCTCTCTCTCTCTCTCTCTCTCTCTCTCTCTCTCTCTCACTGCACCACATTCATCCGGGGTCCAAGATGGCCACCAATAACTTCGCTACGCTTGATCAGGGGGCCACAGAGAGGACTGACCGACGTCCTTTTCGAGCAATTAGACACCAGGTAAGTCTCTAATGGCATTCCTGGCTTCCTCAAAGAGACATAGAATGACAGAGAGATCCCGTCCACTCAAATAGGCCGAGAAAGAAGTAATATCTGAGGCTCTCAAGCTCGGTATGGTATGGCACTTATTTACGGGCACTAATAACCACAGTGAACACAATAGGCTCAATTAGGGGCACTTAAAGCCACATTGAAGACAAACGCTCAATTAGGGGCAACTTTAGTCACGATAAACACAATACCCTCAGTCAGTGGCCTTAAAAGTCGAACTCCTGATCAGGGGCCGTTGAGAACACTGACGACGTTAAAGTATTCTATCAGGGGACATCGAAATAAACACAGAGACGCCATAAGCTTTCATACGGGTCAGTAATGACGCAAGTACGCTTGATCGGGGGCCAAGTCAATCACAAATGACGCCAATACTCTTAATCGGGTAACAAGAAAGGCATTGATGGTCTGAAATGCTAAATCAGGGACAAGTGAGGCAATAATGGAGCCAATCCATTTAACCAGGAGAACTAAAAGCCATTAATGAGTCAGTATCCTCGACCAGGGCCACAAAATTCAATGATGACGCCCACTACGCTCTATCAGGAGCCGGTAACGACACCCATAACGCTCAGTCTAGGGCCATTAAGAAAAAAAATCATTCGTAAGTGATGAAAAAAAATCATAATATCAGAGATTCGTAAGTAAAAAAAAAAATCCCTCAGCTGAAAATATTTAAAACTGTGGAATAAATATCTTGACGACAATGGAGTTAAAGTTGTATAGAGACTCGACCGAATAAAATAAGAATGTTAATAATGTTACAGAACTCTACGTTAACATTGATTACAGTTTCATTCACTTTTGTAATGTTTAGTATTAAGTAATATCTTGACACTGTACCTTTAGACGGTTCAAGATTAATACTTTTTCACAGGTAGACCGACACACAGACATATAGACAGATAAACATATAGATAGTGAGACAGGCAGACAGACGGGTTAATAGAAAGACAGATAAAGAAACAGACAGACAGACAGACAGGTTAATAGAAAGACAGATAAAGAAACAGAGACAGACAGACAGACAGGTTAATAGAAAGACAGTTAAAGAAACAGAGACAGACAGACAGACAGAGAAACATATATCCGAAGACGAAGACCTGTACACCGTGGATAAGCCTTAACCCGACTCCTATTTATGACCTGTGATGGCTTCCTTGACCAATGACCTTGAAAAGACCAGAAGAAGCGGAGTGTGAGTTATGAGGGAGGGGAGTGTGACGGGGTTTTATGAGGGAGGTGTGACGGGGATTTATGAGGGAGTGTGACGGGGATTTAGGAGGGGTGTGTGACGGGGATTTGTTAGGGAGGTGTGACGGGATTTATGAGGGGTGTGTGACGGGGATTTATGGGATGAGGTGACGGGGATTTATGAGGGGGTGACGGGAATTTGAGGGGTGTGTGACGGGATTTAGGGGGTGTGTGACGGGATTTGTTAGGGAGGGTGTGACGGGGATTTATGAGGGAGTGTGACGGGGATATATGAAGGGTGTGTGTGACAGGATTTATGAGGGGAGTGTGACGGGGATTTAGGAGGGTGTGTGACGGGATTTGTTAGGGAGGTGTGACGGGATTTATGAGGGAAGTGTGACAGGGATTTATGAAGGAGGTGAGTTTATAATTCGGGTCTGATATTAGTTATGTAATTTCGTGTAATGTTTTTGGTAATAACTATCAATAATATGATTGGTATTATGCAAATGTAGATAAAAATTAAACTCTTAGGTTTATTAATGGTGAATTATAAGTGCCGAACTTTAATGAGTAAGACAGACAGTAAGAGAAGCTGGTAGCATCTGTTTGTGTGTGTGGGGTGGGCGTGTGTGTGGTGTGGGCGTGTGTGTGTGTGGGGTGGGCGTGTGTGTGGGGTGGGCGTGTGTGTGGGGTGGGCGTGTGTGTGGGGTGGGCGTGTGTGTTTGGGCCGTCGTAGACTCGCTAAGCATGAGTGACGTGTTGGACCGCGGCTGATGAACCGTCCCGTCTTGTTCCTGAGCCTCACGTCACTTCTGGCAATGTTCTCCCTAACAGAATTCTCAGAGATTCGTTTCGTTAATTTTCGTTCTTCCTCGAAACTGGAGATGAGAGGATCGGATTTCTTCTTAGAGCAAATTCGAATTAATCTGGAAGCTATTATGGTACTATAGGTTCAGTGAACGAGACGGAGGCATCCTGACGTCACTAGTATACGGGAGCATTTATTGCGCGAGGCTCTGAGATTGTCGGAGGTTCCAGGGTTTATTGTTTTCCTCATAACTGAAGATGACAGAACACGTCAAGTCACGGTTGATTCTCCGTAACATTTTCATTCTATTATCATTTACTATATTCGGTAGTTTGTTAGATTTTCCAGTTTTAGCAATTCTCGTAACACTAATGATCTAATCCACAGAAATCTTGGCCCAGGGTTGTGACACTCTTACAGGGTCTTCAGTAACAGCAACATGAACTGTGTCGGCCGAAAGAAAAGAAAAACAGAATTCATCATAAATTAGAAATTTCAATAATGATTATAATGATAATATATTTCTTATTTGTTTATGGTGTTTCATGTACAGTTTCATGTGTATAATTGTTGGCCAGTCTATTTTACTTAAATAAACATCACAGAGGTCGTATATATATATATATATATATATATATATATATATATATATATATATATATATATATATATATATATATATATATATATATATATATTTCTTAAGTTAAAGTCCAGCTGACAATACTGGATCTGAATTTCATTAGAGAAAATGCATCCTAGCTCAGTCTCCCCTGCACCTTCCTCCCTCTTCATATCATCAGACAAATGTGTTTCCTCATAATAGATCACAATGAGTCAGGCCAGTATGCAGCTTTTGGACGTCAAGGAGATCTTTTACAAACCTCAGTCACACAGCCCCTTGTGGGAGGGGTGCCGCGGTGGGGGGGGGGGTCTTCAGGGGTAAATGTTTCAGAGAATGTTGCAATATACCATTCTAGCTAACACTGTATACCATTCTAATGTTTACAATGGATGCTCCATCCCCTAGATTGGTACAGAGAGGAAACACTGTAGAGTTATACCACATGTGTGAGAAAATGAGAACATTACCATTTACTGCCAACTTAAAGACACCTCACCGTCTTACCACACAGACAAGCATTAGACACCAGCGTCGTGTTGAAGTCTTCGAAGATGTCTTAACCCAAGGTCGAGGTCATGTAGGTAGTGGATGTTCATCAGTGTAATTTGATGTCAATCTATCATTTATACGTTTGAAGGTATGACGTCAACACTTCAAAGTTCATCGTTCTTACACACTTTATCGTGATGTCACAAACGGAGATCTTTAAGCGTGTAGTCTAGGTTCGTTATATCTGATGTGGTGATGAAGGTAAAAGCAACAACAACATCACACAACCGCAGACTCAACCACAGTACTAACAATAGTTACAGCATAGAGGAGAGCTCAGCAGGTGGGAGGTCCTCAATAGACTGCCAACAAGCATCAGCTAATCTGCCAAAACAGAGCCCGCCAGCTGATTGTAGAGAAGGTGGGGGGGCATTATTGAACGGGGGATGAAGGAAGAGAGGGGTGATAGAGGGTAGAGACGGAGGGAGGGGGAAATGGTTAAGGGAGAGAGAGGGGGGAGGTTAGATAGAGAGATTAATGGGAGAGGGAGGAACGGAAAGGGGGAAGGGTTAAGCAATGAAGAAGGGAGCACCTAGATTGAGAGATAAAAATAAAGAGGAGGGAGGGAAGGACGGAGCTTGGTAGAGAGAAATGGAAGAGGAGGAAGGAAGGGAGAGAGAAATGCTTGCATGGTGACTCACAAGGACCGCTTGCTCCCTGCTGGCTGTGGCATGAAAGACTCGGTGAAGACAAAAGTGTAACAATGAATACTGTCCCACCCCCCCATTCCCGCCCACCCACGCCTCACGCCCCGCCCACGCCCCCCCCCACTCCCCGCCCCTCCCTGCCCTCAAGATCCGTACGTCATTTATATTCACCTGCAGCAGCTATAGATAACGAAAACACATGGCATGACGGGGCAGTCACAGCACAATTTGTTACTATTTTCACTGTGTTTATCACTATCTCTCATGTCTCATTTAAAGTGAGAGAGAGAGAGAGATTGTGTGTGTGTGTGTAATAATAATAATAATAATAATAATAATAATGATAATAATTAACGGTTTATTGAAAGAGCATGGCAACCAGAAGGCTGAAAATATACAGTTACATAATGGGGAATGAGTCACTTGATTAGCAAATAATATACAAGTAACAGAAGTGATACAAATGTGATATATACTAACTAAGTGGGGAGAAGATTATACTGCATAGTGACAGTGCAAAAAGGTAAGATTGGTTGGGAGTGAACACACTGGTTGATTACAAGTTGTTGATAATTTTTACAATGGTTGGGACTGGGCTGTTCTGATAGAGTTCAGTACGTGCTTGTATGGGCTGGATGCGGTTGTGGTGTCGAACAGCAATTCGCGGACGAGGGATCTCGGGTGGAAGTAGGAGCCGGTGTCGAGGATGGTGCAGAAGCTTCTCACCAAATTTGCAGATGAGATCGTGGTGATGGTCAGGGAGAGCCGAGAGGGTCAATGTGTTGAGCGCTTCTTGATATGTGGTGTAGGAAGGGGAGAGAATAATCTTGTACAGTTGCATGCCCTCTTTTGCACATTTTCTAGGTGTTTCCGTTGTGTGGCATTTATGGAGAAAGACCAGGCATAGATGAGCTTGGGAAATATGAATGTTGAGTAAACACTGAGGAGCTCGGGGGCAGGAACTCCGAGGGACTTGAGTCGGGGGAGGAGGTGGAGACGGAAAATGGAGGATTTGACAACTGTACTGACGTGTGTTTTCCAATTTATTTTGTTATCTATAGTGACGCCGAGGAGCTTAGTGGGGCCCTAAGTAATGGAGGGAGGTGGGACAGCTTCGGAAGAGAGGTTGTGTCTGTGTGTAAGAGTGAGGGAGACAGATATAAAGAAAGAGAAAGTTTGTGTATTTGAGAGAGAGAAAATTTGTGGTAGATGTGGAGGTTGTGTATGTTTCTCTATATATCTATGAGAGAGAGAGAGAGAGAGAGAGAGAGAGAGAGAGAGAGAGAGAGAGAGAGAGAGAGAGAGGTTGGTCCAATTAAGGTTTTTGTCTACTGAATAATTAACTGAGGAACAACACAAAATACGTAAATAATTAAGAAATAAAACCTGACATTAAAATTACCATCAAAACGCAAGAATTACGAAATAATAATACAAAATAATAAAAAAACAGTAAATAATACAAACACAAAAATAAAAAAATAAAAAAAGAATAAAACAAAATGTATTTGTAATCATATAATCTAACTGCAATCAAATAATATTGGAAATTGAAATATAAACAATATTATAGATGGGAAACTATTAATAGATTGATATTGGATAGAAACGTAACAAAAAAAAATCACAAATGAATATTGGATTTACACAGTGGGGAAGTTCTTTTTTTTTTGTTGAATAGTTATTGTCAAGTATAATGACAACAAGATCAGAACACGTATTGTGGTGATGCGGTTGTGTTCTGTGTTTTGTTACGTTTACGGTTTATTGGTAGTCTTTTTCTTCTTCTTCTTCTTCTTCTTCTTCTTCTTCTTCTTCTTCTTCTTCTTCTTCTTCTTCCTCCTCACTCTGTATAGCTCTCGCTCTCTCACTCAGGCACGCCCACACGAATCGTAGTCTTATTGTGATGTCTAAAAGAAAAAAGAAAAATTATAATAAATTTAGTTATGCCAAAAGGAAATGATTCAATTACCCATCAAAGTGATCAGAAAAATTATGCTGAAAAAAATTTGGTGTACGATGTTTTGGACGACAGTAATTATTTTGATTGGAATTTTCAAAGGCGTCTGAAATCTGTAATGATGAGCTTATGTAAACACTCTCTCTCTCTCTCTCTCTCTCTCTCTCTCTCTCCCACTTCTTTTTCGTTTTATTCTTTTTTCTGTCTTTCTTTCCCTTTCTTTGCTTCTTTTCTCTTGTCTTCTCCTTTATTTGAATCTGGTTCTTATTCTCCCACTGTTTCTTCTTCTTCTTCTTCTATATCATTTTTGCTTCTTCTTCTCTTCCTTTTCCTCCTTCTCCAACATCTCCTCCTCCTCCTCTTTATTTTAATTCTTCTTCTTCTTCATTCAGAGATAAAAAATATTAAACGTTCCTCGAAAACAAAAAATAAACGAATGGAAAAAAAAAGATATCCCTGAAACGAGAAAAACCACATCCATCAGAGAAGTCAGAAGAGGCAGGACCGAAACTATGTCCAGTATAACACAAGGAAAATAAAATATAACAAAATTGCTGGTTATATTAGTAGGGATTTAGAGAGAGGGGAAAGAAAGAATGAGAGAGGGAGGGAAGGAGGAGGCAGGGGAGGGAGAAAATAAAGAGAGATAATATAATGAGATAGAGAGAGAGAGAGAGGGGAGAGGACAATGGGTTAAACGTGTGTGTGTCTGTCTGTTTCTCTGTCTGTCTGTCTGTCTGTCTGTCTGAAAGTTTGACCTAATGTTATGTATCTTAAAAGCTTTTTTTTCCTAGACTAAGATGAATATTCAGGTGAAAACTAATTAAGTCCTAAAACTCTACTTATTTTATACTATAAGCTAAATGGATCACCTGAAGCTTAGACACCCCAGCTTATTTCACCTGAAGATTAGACACAGCAGCTTATTTCACCTGAAGATTAGACATCCCAGCTTATTTCACCTGAATATTAGACACCGCAGCTTATTTCACCTGAAGATTAACCACTCTAACGCTACCTGGTAAATTTAGGTGTGATTAGAGTTAGTGAACTTATCGTTAGTGAAGTTAGGTTGGGTTAGGTTAGGTTAGGTTAGGTTGGCATTCGTGTGATTTATCTTCAGGAAATAAACAACAACCTTGGGAGTCTAATCTTCATGTGATTGATCCAGGTAACTTATAAACACACACACATATACGCTCACCTCACTCACGGTTTGATTCAATAACCATCAACACCAGAGAGCATCCGGGCATGCAAATACACACTCACCGCCCTCAATAGTGGTGCTGGGGACGCCTCTGTCACCTCTTGTGGTCCACGCCGTGTTGTCAACCTCCTTTGTGTAGTACGGTGGTGCTCTCTCTCTCTCTCTCTCTTTCTCTCTCTCTCTCTCTCTCTCTCTCTCGATGATTGTAATTCTGATGAAGGCTTGGTTGAGGTTTCGTATCGCTTTACGCTTTTCATGGTCTCTCTCTCTCTCTCTCTCTCTCTCTCTCTCTCTCGTACTTTTATTTTCCTATTTCGGTCTCATCTATATAAAACTATTGATGTATTCATTTAAATCTATTGTTCTCATCTACTATTATATTTAAAAAAGTGGTAATATTATCAGTTTAAAAGCGAGTTGTAAGGTTCAGTAACTCCAGAAACCTGTAAACACACCAACAGTCGGCATCGATCCTACCGCCATCTATTATCGGTTTGCCAAACTACCGGCTTATTGCCTGCGACCACGGCCCTATGAGTTGCCGATATGTAAATTCTGTCGACCGTGTGTGTGCTTGGGTGTGAGAGAGAGTCTTGCCTTCGCTCTACAATGAATACAGTGCAAGTGACGTTCTCAGCCGTCAGTCCATGTGTGAGTAATACAGTGAGGCATTCAAGTGTTTGTGTTTGTAGTGAGTGGGTCGGTCAGCGTGTATAATGTTAGCGTGGTGATGTTCCCGTGTATACTATACCTTCAGCGTCACAGCATGTTGGTATGTATTGTAAGTAGTTTTATTGGGTAATACTTTAGACATCTTCAGACTCATGGGAAGGAGCCACTTTAAAGGGAATTTTCTTAAGAGGAAAAAACTTGTTTCTTATACTGAACACAATGACTGGTAGTGCAGCTGTACTTGTTTTGGCTGTTTTGTTTTTGTTAAAGAGTTATTACGTCAAGTTAGTTCTGATTGGTTTTATCTTGTCAACACCACGGAGTCTTAATCACCTAACTGTTAATTAAACGATTGTTACCGTAAATACTGTTATTGTGTTTATTCTCCCCATGAGTTCTGGTGTGTAGTTGTTTTGGTTTCTGTGATGTTTATGGTGGCTAATATTTATTTTTATTATATTACATTTTATTATTTGGCTTTAAGTATTTGTAAAGTGAGAACAATTTAAGTAACTAAGATAACACCTGGATTAAGTTACGAATTCTCAGAGGATCGTATTTCAAATATTTACCTCAAACTCATGAAGCAAATTTGTGAATGTTTGTAGGTCGTGTTGAAGAAAGTATAACGCGTATTCGGTGCTAACGACTCGTGGTAGTTGAATCATCTTAAACTGTGACGAGAACAACCCTTAAATGACAATCTTAAGCTATAGTATAAATAAAAAACAAATATGGCTTCAAATCATCACCGAGACTCAACTATAACGAGATGTAACTATGCTGGACACTGTTAGCGGGCAGATTACCATTCGGATGTTCGTCACCCCTCCCCCCCCCACTTTCCACTCATCTAGCCTCCCTAGCCTCACTCCTCTACCCCACTCCCCACCCCCCTCCCTCCCCCCACTCCCCCACATGGGAAAATACGTTTGTGTAATATCACTTTTACTCTTATTTACATCTGACAGGTGACGCCAAGTTCCCCGGATCCACAATGTTTGTTTGTGATCGACCCATAAACTCATGATAATAGTTTCAATACCACTCATATCCTTAAGCTATTGCAAGTGCATAAAATAACAGAAATAAACACATTATGACCAGTATATTATCAATGGTGTGTTTAAGGAATATCGAGTGTAAACATAATATTTCTCTCAGCTAGAACGAGTATTATAGATTAAGTGGGGAACATTGTGTGTAGCACCGAATAATACCCTCAGTTAGAACAAGTATTATCAGTGAAGTGTTTGAAAAATATCGAGTGTAGATATATGAACCTCGCCTCAAAAACACGCCATTATCCCACTAGGTAACATCAGTATTGACTTTGAGGACTTGAAGTGTTGACACATGAACCTTTTTCCTCTCACTGTAAATACGTAGTGACTCTCCCCTTCTTTCTCCCCTCTCTCCTCACTCTCCTCTCCCCTCTCCCTCTCACTCACAACCTTTTCCCCTTGTCTGTGGGCGTTAGAGTATGAGTCTCGCATGTTGAGATTATGCAGATGAGGTTGGCAGTAGACGTGTACAAGATTTCTTTAGGGAAACGACAAGTTGGATTCGGAGTCTTACCAAGAATTTTACGGTAATTCACTTTCTCGCGTTAACATACACTGGCTGAATCGTGTTTATGGTACAATTGGTACAGTCTCAGTGATGCCTCGTTGACCGTCATTTAGTTTTTTAGTGGTTAAGGAATAGAACATAGAACATAAGAAAATAAGGAGTCTGCAATAGGCTGGTTGGCCTGCGCATGGCAGCTCCTGTCGAGAGTTACTACCACTCTCTATCATCCATGAATCTATCCAGCCTCCTTTTGAAACTTTCCAGCGTTCCAGCACTCACTACAAAGTTGCTAAGCTTGTTCCACTCGTCAACCACCCTATTTGTGAACCAGTTTCTTCCTATTTCCCTCCAAAACCTAAACTTATCCAACTTAAAGCCGTTGCTACGAGTCCTATCCTGCTCGGATATTATAAGAACTTTATCTATATCCCCTTTATTGATTCTTTTCACCCACTTGAATACTTCTATCATATCTCCCCGCACTCTTCGTCTTTCTAGGGAAGGCAAGTTAAGTTTCTTTAACCTATCCTGATATGGAAGGTTTCTACGTGTCCCCAGGAGGTGAACGTGTGGGTGTTGGAGCATATGGTTGACAGGAAACCAGAGGGAGGAACTAGATACCAGAATAAATTTTGAAGAGAATTTGTTGATTGAGTTTATTGACTGTGTGTGTGTGGTGTGGTGTGTGTGGTGTGGTGTGTGTCAAAATAAAAAATTGCTGTGCCACATTAAGGAAGCCTTTGATCTAGGACCAGGTTGATTGATACCGAATGATGATGATTACACACACACACACACACACACACACACACACACACACACACACACACACACACACACACACACACACACACACACACACACACACACACACACGCGCGCAAGTCAATATATACCAACTCAAGTGCGAAATCAACTTTAAAAATAAATATTACTCCAGAATGTCAACCATGGTAGTGTGTGTCTGTCTGCATGTCTGTCTGTCTGTCTGTCTGTCTGTCTGTCTGTCTGTCTAGAACATTACTTACCACCTCACCCCCCCCCCCCAAGGCCAAGCCCACCACCAATCTTACTAAAAGCTCACTTTGCATCCCAGCAGTCCTGAGACCACACATGGCAGAAGTGGGTAATATTTGATACTTGTGTCAGAAGCTGGTTTTTATACAAGAGTTAACGAGATGTCTTGTCGGTGTCCAATTGTGTTTAGTGGAAAAATGTGGCAATGAGTGTAAGGTTTGTTTATTTATTTATTTATTTATTTATTTATTTATTTATTTATTTATTTATTTATTCATTTAATTATTTATTTTAGGGGTGTATTGTGGAAATTCTTATGGGTTAGGTTAGGTTAGGTTGAATAGTTATGGTAGGTTAGATAAGGTTTTTGTGAGTTAAATTGGGTTGAGTTGGGTTAGATTAAATTAGGTCGATTTGAGTTAGGTTAGATTAGGTGAGTTAAGGTTAGATTAGGTTAGTTTAGGTTAGGTTAGGTTTAGTAAACTCCTAAACTCTTCACTTTTTAAGCAGAGAAATTCAGTGTTTATTTTTTCGTGTCATTTATGTAAAAAGTAAAGAAAATGTGAGAGTGAAGTCCCGTTGTCTCTCTATATCCGGGTTGTGAGTAGATGAGGGGCAGTCACGGCTCATTGTCTTCACAGTCTTACATCTACAAGTCAATCTTTCCTCCTGTCTTTCTCTTCTCTACTTCTTTTCTTTCTTTCTCCTCCTCTATCCTTCTCCTACTCTGTTCCTCTTTTCTTCCTGCTGCTCTTCCTAAGTTTCCTCCTCCTCCTCCTCCTCCTCCTCCTCCTCCTCCTCCTCCTCCTCCTCCTCTCTCTTCCTCCAGACCGCCTCCTCTCCTCCACTCCTTCCATCCTCTCTCTCTCTCTCTCTCTCTCTCTCTCTCTCTCTCTCTCTCTCTCTCTCTCTCTCTCTCTCTCTCTGTGCCTCCTCCTCTCTCTCTCTGCCTCCTCTGCTTCCTCCTTATGCTGAAACGACTTCCTTCAGATGACTATTCGGGGAGACCCTTTGATTTATTTGTGTGTTGTCATGAGTCAGGAGCTATTGACCAATTTTTTGTTTTGTTGGGGTGGAGTCTCTGGTAACAACAAGTACGCATTTGAGCCATCACGCCTCTCTCTCTCTCTCTCTCTCTCTCTCTCTCTCTCTCTCTCTCTCTCTCTCTCTCTCTCTCTCTCCTCTCTCTCTCTCTCTCTCTTATCCCTCACCCTACCCTCTCACCCCTCCCTCCCTCACCTACCCTCCCACCCTCTCACCCCTCCCTCCCTCACCTACACCCCCACACCCCTTCGCCTACACCCCACACACCTTCACCCCGTTCCTAAGCTACACACCCCTCACCAAATTCATGTACAGGATTAATTGTTCTTTCTCTCTTGAATAATTTTACCTGTACTTAACTTACCTGTTGTAAAATTTGCATATTAAGGAGTTATTTTTAAGTTTTCGTTAAGGGTTGGTTATTTAAAATAGTCTACACAAGTTTGTTAAGGTAATTTACACTCCTCTCTCTCTCTTCTTTGTGTATAACTTATATAAACTAATGCAAGTCTCTGGAGTTTAGTTTCCTTTGAGATGATGTACCTGATATGGCGATATTTTCAGGCGTATAGAAGAAGTATTGTACACACCCTCCTGTTCTTCCCTTGAGTAAGAATTTCACTACAGTTACTTAATTACTAATGGCGGGGAAATTAACTGTGGTATTAGAACAGATGTACAGGACAGCCTTGTGACCCCACATGGAGAATTTCCTGAATATCTCAAGCGGTGTACACTAAACACCTTGTAAGCTGTGTAAAATTTTATATATAGGACAGACAGGAGTCAAGAGTGAGGGACTGTGTTGGTTCATGTCAGGCGCCGTGATGACGTTGCCGATGAGATAGAGTGTGTTTTCTGAAGTCACGTCATTTGTTCATAAACTCAAATTTAATTGAATCTTTTGTTATTGGAATTCTATAAATAGTAATTTAGGTTGTGTTGGCCGAATGGGTATACAGCGCTTGCTTCTTAACCTAACGGTTGCTCATTCACGCCTGGACCCCCCATTACCCAGCTGTGAATGGGTACCTAACTTTGCAATCAGGGAAGTGAAGGTGATCGAACGCACTACCTGCCACAGAGCTTTGTCTTTTACGGTGTGGTTTATCCGCCCTGTCTACCGCGTCTCCAGGTCTATGTAATCCTCTTTCAACAATCGCATCATGATCATATAAGAGACTCACACGACAACAGACAAGAACAAAGCCGTGATCACACTGAGCCCCTCACCAGTGATCAAGGTCAACAGTGAATCCCCCAAGAGAAACTGTTCTTAAATATCCGAGTATTAAATTTCCTTCCAACTGATTATAACAACACGTGTAACTGTCTCACTTTGCTCCACGACACAAAAATGGTTGATAGAATGGCGTCGGAAACATTATTGAGACTATAATGTAACTTGATCCATTCTCTCATGACCGACTAGAGGGAAATAATAGTCAATGTAGGAGACAGTGAAGGTGGTGGGGTGAGCGAGGTGAGGCTGTAGGGGGTATATTGGTGGCAAATCACTGCGTCAATAAGCAGGTGTGGAGTGCCAGTGACGGTGTGGAGGCTTTCATTCAGTATGTGTTATTGTGTCGGAATCCTTGACTGTGTGTGTTTGATTACAGGTGTTGGTGTTTTTTATTACAGGTGTTAGTGTTTTTGATTACAGGGGTTGTTGATTTTTTATTGCAGGTGTTACTGTTTTTGATTACAGGTGTTACTGGTTTTTATTACAGGTGTTAGTGTTTTTTATTACAGGTGTTGGTGTTTTTTGGTTACAGGTGTTGGTGCTTTTTATTACAGGTGTTGTTGATTTTTATTACAGGTGTTGGTGTATTTAATTACTAAGTTTTCAAAGTTATTTTACCGCTACGTATCTTATTATTTCTGACAATAAATAGTGAATATGAAACAAGACAATAATAACAACGGCTACAACAGAAATAAACGTAATTATAGGTGATTACAACTACAATAACAGTGATGGTTGTGATTATAGGTGCGTTAATGGGGAAAAATTATAGTGTCAGTAATGGTAATTTATTCAGGCTCATTCCTATTATTACGAGCTCAGATTTGACGTAATGAATCATGTTAATCGCTAATCACTTTTTCATGACCCAATCTCCGGTATTGAGTTAGGTTAAGTTAGATTAGGTTAAGTTTTGTGGGGATAGGATATTTAACATTAGGTTCATTTAGGTTAGGAGTGAATTAAGTTAAAATGAGTTAGGTGGTGTTGATTAAGTTGAACTAGGTTATGTTACGGTAAGGTAGGTTAAGTTACATTAGGTGTATGCCACTTCCCTCCCTCCCCACCCACCACCATTATCCCTCCACCTCCCTCCCTCCCCACCACAATTACTCTTCCGCCTCCCTCCCTCCCCACCACCATTACCCCCACCTCCTCCTTCCACCCTACCACCATTTTCCCTTCACCTTCCTCCCTCCCCACCACCATTACTCCTCCACCTCCCTCCCTGCCTCCTCGCCACCATTACCCTCCCTCCCTCTCTTCCTCCCTACCACCATTTCCCCTCCAACACTGCCTCGTACAGTTCCAGCCCTAGATAAGACTCTCATGGGACCTGGTAATCTCTGCCTTAATAATGAGTGTGGATGAAAGACTTGAGTCAAGGAAGATGTGAAATGTGGAAATTAGATCCGTGAAGACAGAGAACTTCCAGGGAACTTTTAGGAAATTCCAAGGAACTTTTCGGAAACTTTCTGGGAATTTCAAGGAACTGACAGACAATTTCCAGAGAATTTTTATAGAGATACCAGAGAACTTATATTTTTTCTCAGGGTTTAATTAATTTTTTTTTAACAGTTCAGTACCATTCCTTACGGGATGGTGTGACGTCACGAAGCCTCAGGTGGTTAATGAGATGAGTCTTGAGTCGAGTTGAGGGAGGGAATGCAAGAGTTATTATTATTATTATTATTATTATTATTATTATTATTTTATTATTTTATTTTTTTTTTATTCTTACCTGTTTTATTATTATTATTAAAGTGTCGTATATGTTATTGGTGTTGGTGGTGTTAATATCAGTATTATTTTGTATGGTTATTAATAATATGATTACCAGTAAGAGATTTTAATGTTATTATTATGATCATCAGTAATATTTCTATAATGTTGTACATAGTTGTATGTTTCGGGGGATAATATTTGGTAACATTAGTCCTGTGTGTCACTCCCTGAAGGCCGCGTTACTCCAGGTAATTCACTCATTTAAATGTAAATTCCAGGTGTAGGAAATTGTAAATGTGTTTATATAAGCAATTTACTGCGTGATTGCCGATAATGTCGTTTCGAAGCCTCAAAAGACGAGGGTTGAAGCTTCAGAAGGGGTTTCGGAGCTTCAAAAGACAAACTAAGCTTCGAAACCTTGAGGGTAAAAGTGAGTATTGGATGTTTGTCTATACATAGATATACGGTGTGTGTGTGTGTGTGTGTGTGTGTGTGTGTGTGTGTGTGTGTGTGTGTGTAATTACAATGTCCAGCTGCATGTCGTATATCTTATCTTTTCCGGGTTACAATGAGAGAGGTGGTAAAAGGTAATTTACACCATAAGATATACTACTAAAATGTGTAAATTTTGTCAAGTCTCGTATAATTCCTTTTGTTTATGTGCAAAGCGTCATTAATTTTGTTCTCAGGATACAGAAAGAAAAATTATAATAGAGTATTTTTTTATAATTTGTATTTTTTGTATTTATCAATTTATTTGTTTATTTTTTGGGGGTATGTTTTATTCTTTTGGTGTTAGTGTACATAGTTTATAAATGGTAAATGTTAGTCTCTCTCTCTCTCTCTCTCTCTCTCTCTCTCTCTCTCTCTCTCTCTCTCTCTCTCTCTCTCTCTCCGTATCCTAAACTCCATACAAGAGAAGGATAGATATGCAGAGAGATAGAATACAAACAGGGAGGTAAAGAGAGGAAGAGAAGGGGAGAGAGAGAGAGTTGGCACTATTCCCTGATTTACTGTTGGTGTGAGAGCTACAGTTGAGCAAAGGATTAAATTTCCGAACCACAGCTGTCATCAGGACGTGTGCGTGTGGTCTAAACTTCTCCTTCTAAATATACACACACGAGTTTAGGGAATAATCCTCTGTGTAATCCTTAAGAAGCAACTGATGCCTTTGGGGTTAATCCTCTGTATAATCCTTAAGCAACTGATGCCTTTGGGGGTAATCCTCTGTATAATCCTTAAGAAGCAACTGATGCCTTTGGGGGTAATCCTCTGTATAATCCTTAAGCAACTGATGCCTTTGGGGGTAATCCTCTGTATAATCCTTAAGCAACTGATGCCTTTGGGGGTAATCCTCTGTATAATCCTTAAGCAACTGATGCCTTTGGGAGTACACCTTTTCACATATCCGTTGAGACATTGTTACATAACGATTTGACAAATTTCATAACCGAATGACAGAACACATATCGAATGAAAATCTAAAATAACTGTTCGTTCATGCTAACGGAAGTGACTGACATAAGTTATGAAGTTGACAGACGTGAACAATAAACCGACAGTCTAAATATAGTTTGAGAATGTAACAATTGGAGAATGACATACCACCAACAGTTATTTTAGATTGTCATTCGATATGTGTTCTGTCATTCGGTTATGAAATTTGTCAAATAGTTATGTAACACTGTCTCAACGGATAAGTGAAAAGGTGTAATCCTCTGTATAATCCTTAAGAAACAACTAATGCATTTGCCGTAGATAAGAATAACTTTTGTTTTTCGTCTATAACAATGGAATTAATTTTATATAGTGAAATTTGTTCCGTTTTCTACCACAGCATATCTAAATTATGCTGTATGTAGCCTTGGTAGTGTTAGGTTAGGTTAGTAATGATGCTGTTAATTTCTAGTTTGTAATGACATTAAAATGCAACACACACACACACACACACACACACACACACACACACACACACACACACACACACACACACACACACTCGTATAATAATTTACAGCTGTACATTGTCAACTGTCTGTGTTGTGTCCTACTTGTCTTAACATACACAAGAAAACTAACACACCGGTGCTCTCCTTGTTATGTCAGAGGGAGAGTTACACATCGGGAGGAGATCGTTCGTAGCAGATACAAATTGTAACTTCTATTTAACGGACTATTTGGAGAAGAAAATCCGTTATATCGAGGGTCCCTTGGAGGAGTGTTAAAGTGAAGATTCATATTTGTTGGAAAAATACGCATTCAAGGAAATCACTCTTATACGGGAGACATGCGTACACAAACAGGATATTACGTATCTTGATGAGAAATACGCATTTAATGAGATATACGCAACTTAATGAGAAATACATATTTAATGAGCTACGCAACTTGATGAAGAATACGCATTTAGTGAGATATACGCAACTTAACGAGAAATACGCATTTAATGAGATGGGAAATACGCTTTGGTGAGATATACGCAATTACAGAATATAGAATACGCATTTAGAGGTGAATTTAGTTAGTGAAGTTATTTAAGGCATTATTTCTTAGGCTTGTCTGTGTGCCATTCATAGTGACGCTGCTACACCAGAGGCTGAGTTAAGTGTATCACCCAAATTAAAACTTGTTGTGTAAATTAGTCGTTTGGTGGACGCCTTGTTAGTTGACCTTTATTTTGGGGGGTAATTAGAAGGGATGTAGTAGAGTGGTGGTGGTGGTGGTGGTGGTGGTGGTGGTGATGGTAGTGGTGGTAGTAATTATTTAATAGTAGTGGTGGTGGTGGTGGTGATAAGGATGGTGGTAGTAGAATGATGGTGGTGGTAGTGATAAGGATGGTAGTAGGGGTGGTGGTGGTTAGGCATTTAGCGTTGGCGGAGACTATAGTGTTTTTGAAAGGTCGTGGTGGTAGTAGTGGTAATGATGGTAATGGTGGTAGTAGACATTTAACATGGGTTGGGAGGGAACTGTGTATTGGAGGATTGTGGTGGTGGTTGTTGCCTGCCAGAAATTATTGCCTGCCAGAAATTGTTGCCAACCAGAAATTATTGCCTACCAGAAATTATTGCCTACCAGAAATTATTGCCTACCAGAAATTATTGCCTACCAGAAATTATTGCCTACCAGAAATTGTTGTCTGCCAGAAGCTGTTATGTACCAGAAGTAAGTGTCTGCCACAGGTTATTGTTGATATCGCTTTCCTGAAACAGTAAATCCTCTCTCTATCTGCCACAAGCTGGATTAGATTCGCTTGTATAAATCTCGGTGTTGCGGGGGGGATAAAAGTGGCCTCAACTGCGATGTATGTCTGTTAGTCACCTTGTGGCCTCGTGGGAGTAATTAAGCACCTGTAATTAAGGGAAAGGAGTCATTAGTTTGTCTCTTTGTGTTATTAAGGGAAGGTAGATTAATTAAATATTATTTTTGTATCCCTTTCTGTTATTTAAGTTAGGTTAATTAACTGTCATTATATGCCTTCTGTATAATTAAAGGTAGATTAATTAGCTATCATTAACGTGAGTCATACATTTATGAAAGGTATAATGAAATAAATGAAATTCCATCGTCATTATTACTTCAAATCTCATCTATAATATAAAATAAATCTGAAAAAAAAAATTTATTCCATTTTTACCATAATTTAAGGGGGAAAAATGATTCGTGATGTTATATTGTTATTATTTGTAAACATTAATTTCAACCGTCCATTGAAAACATGCCAGTATTTAAACTCTCTCGACCTCTTTCATGTTGAGTCTTTAATGACACTCCATCACTAAAGACGTAATTATGCATGAAAACTTTATATATGATTGTTTTCTCGTTTATGTATACTGCAAACATGTATATTGATTCTTGATAATTGTGACTATAATCTGAGAATGTGTTAGTGTGGTGTAATAAGTTATGTGATTAGTGATTGTGAAGTGGTTGTATATTGTGAGTTGTGGATTAGGATTGTATGTTGATGGAATATGTAAGTTGTGATTTGTGATTAGATATTAGGAACTCGTAAATCAATAGTTAGGATAATTCCCCTCAAGTATTACCCCTCGAGTATTACCCCTCAAGTATTACCCCTCGAGTATTACCCCTCAAGTATTACCCCTCAAGTATTACCCCTCAAGTTTTACCCCTCAAGTTTTACCCCTCAAGTATTACCCCTCAAGTTTTACCCCTCGAGTATTACCCCAAGTATTACCCTCAAGTATTACCCCTCGAGTATTACCCCTCAAGTATTACCCCTCAAGTATTACCCCTCAAGTTTTACCCCTCAAGTTTTACCCCTCAAGTATTACCCCTCAAGTTTTACCCCTCGAGTATTACCCCAAGTATTACCCCTCAAGTATTATCCCTCGAGTATTACCTCTCAAGTATTACCCCTCAAGTATTACCTTCAAGTATTATCCCTCGAGTATTACCTCTCAAGTATTACCCCTCAAGTATTACCTTCAAGTATTACCCCTCGAGTATTACCCCTCAAGTATTACCCCTCAAGTATTACCTTCAAGTATTACCCCTCCAGTTCTTAAGAGTTCCTTCCTGGCCCGTAACTTTTCCATTCCTCGAATAAGTGACTTTCTCAACTTCTGAAATATTTTTTCCTCTTAAAGAATTATATACAGTAATCCTTCTTTCTTCTTTTTTCGTTTTCTTCAATTTATTTTCTTGTTTATTTTTATTTTATTTTTTTTACTTCTTCCTCTTCCTTCGTCCTTCGTCCGATCTCAATCATCCTCCACGTCTTCCCCTCCGTCTCCTTCTCTTTTTCTCTTCTATCACCCTCTTAATCCTTCCACTTCCTCCTCCTTCCCCTCTCATTTATCAGCATTATCCTCTATCTTTCTATTCCACCTCCTTTCACTTTCCTGTTCTTCTCTAATTCAGCTCTTTACCACTCCCTTCCTATCTCCCTCTTCTTCACCTGCTCCTACTCCCATTCCATATTTTTGTCTTATTCCCTCTTTATCATTTCCGCCCTATTTCCTTCTTCATATTTTACTTGACCCTATCATCTATTTCATGTATAATCTCTCTCTTCACTTTTGTCTCCTCCTATCTTCTCTTCTCTTCTCTTCATCTGCTCTTTTTTGCTCATATTCTCTTTTATCTCCTTCTTCCTCTCCTTTTCTTTATCGCTTCATACTTTTCTCCCCTTTTCTTATTCTCCTCTCCTCTCCTTCACTGCTTCTCTACTCTCCTTCTCTGCTTCTCCTCTCTTTTTTTCCTCTCCTCTCCTCCTCTTTCCTCTCCTCTCCCCCCTCTCCTCTCCCCCCTCTCCTCTGCTCCTCTCCCCCAGTCAGCAGGGAGGCTGGCAAACAGTGTTACAGTGAAACTAAAACACTTCCCTGAGTGCTGACCTCAACTTAATTTACATGATCGTAGTGTTTCGAGTTTTTCGGAAATTTTATTATTAAATGGTTATTGTTTTGCGTATTTCGGGTTTTGTTTTCGTAGTGGTCTTTTATTCTTTATTATTATTATTATTATTGTGTGTGTGTGTGTGTGTGTGTGTGTGTGTGTGTGTCATTGTTATTACACACACACACACACACACACACACACACACTACATCCTGGAATGACCTTTAGATTACGTAAGTGTTTATTGAAGGCTAAGAAGGTATTAATAGTCGTTTATATCCTTACCTGTATATACCGAACACTAATTATAAAATATATCTCACTAGTGTTGCAGGTAATTTACAGCATTAATGAATCGGTGAATTTCCGTCATATAATTAGCCTAGACAATCACTGGGTAATTTTGATGGACATTTAGATGGTAATTAGAGTTTAATGAGTTAATTTTACCTAATTAAATTTAAATTATTTTGATTAATGTGAAGAGTGATGTGTTTACAAAAACAACAGCAATAATAATAATAATAATAATAATAATAACTGAAAGAAAAAATTTTACGAAAAACCAAGCAAATACAAAATCTCTTTCTCTCTCTCTCTCTCTCTCTCTCTCTCTCTCTCTCTCTCTCTCTCTCTCTCTCTCTCTCTCTCTCTCTCTCTCTCTCTCTGATTTTAAAACCGGTGGCTAGGAAACGCTATTTCGACTCTTTTGGATGTGAGAGATAGTGTAGAATCTCCTATGGCCATGGGAGACAATATGGCGTTACCTATGGCTGTGGGAAACAATATGGCCTCTCCTATGGTTGTGGGGAACATTATGGCGTCCCCTTTGGCTGTGGGAAACAATATGGCGTCTCCCCCACACCCCAGGGACCAAAAATCTCTGCTTGGTTTGGTATAGGTAATCCATAACACAAGGGGGGGGGGGGTGAGACGTTGATGATTGTAGGAGACTGTCTCTTATTGATGCCTGGTGTACGTGTCCGTGTCTCTCTGTGTACGTGTACCTGTCTGTGTGTGGGTGTGTCTTGTCTGTCTGTGTACGTATGTCTTGTATGTGTCTTTAACTCATTATGTATACATGTGATTGTGTCTGTCCGTGTGTGTATATGTTCTATACCTGTCCGTGACTGACTTTGTACATGTACTGTTTAGTGTCTCTGTGTAATTGTCCTTGTGTGTGTCTGTCTATGTGTGTGTACGTGTAAGTGTCCGTGTTTTTGTCTGTGTCTGTTTATGTACGTGTATGTATCCCTGTCTCTATGTACGTGTATGTATCCCTGTCTCTCTCTCTGTGTACGTGTATGTATCCCTGTCTCTCTGTGTATATGTATGTATCCCTGTCTCTCTGTGTACGTGTATGTATCCCTGTCTCTCTGTGTACGTATCCCTGTCTCTCTGTGTACGTGTATTTGTCCATGTGTACGTATTGTTATATGACCGGGAGTAAACACGGTAAAGAATACGTGTAAGTCGATACATTATAATCTCGGTCAACTATATAGGGTAATGTCCCACTCAGGAATATACTGTACGTGTGTATGTGTCCGTGTGTATGTGTACGTGTGTCTGTGAACGTGTGTCTGTGTACGTGTGTCTGTCTCTTGCTTGTATCAGCCTGAAGTGTCGTGCTCCCGGATATAGCACATCCTGGTAATATTTCTCTTCTCTTCTCTTCTCTTCTCTTCTCTTCTCTTCTCTTCTCTTCTCTTCTCTTCTCTTCTCTTCTCTTCTCTTCTCTTCTCTTCTCTTCTCTTCTCTTCTCTTCTCTTCTCTTCTCTTCTCTCTTCTCTTCTCTTCTCTTCTCTTCTCTTCTCTTCTCTTCTCTTCTCTTCTCTTCTCTTCTCTTCTCTTCTCTTCTCTTCTCTTCTCTTCTCTTCTCTTCTCTTCTCTTCTCTTCTCTTCTCTTCTCTTCTCTTCTCTTCTCTTCTCTCTGTCATGGAGCATTTGTCTTTCTGGGAATTGGTTTACCAGAGCGTTAGTATAAGACAACATTAGTATATTGGGGCATGAGTGTACTGGAACATTGGTGTACTGGAGCATGAAATCTCCGGGAAACTTTAGAACCTCTATCGTGGCATGTGTTTCGGAGCATCGCGTGACCCAAAGCAATAATGTCCCCCGGAGCATATAACGTACTGAAGCATAGTGATCAGGAGCATAGTCAACAGGAGCATAGCAATCAAGAAAATATCAATCAGGAACGTAGCCAGGAGCATAGCAATCAGTAGCACATCGATCAGAAGCATAGCGTGTGGTAGATTCATAACACACACACACAAGGAGCAGGTGATTGGCCAGTTTGTTACAGGTAGACGTCACGGGGAGACTAATGACTCAGATAACACCTGAGGAACATTTGTGGGATGATAATTTTACCCTTGCATGGTTCTCGTTTATCATTTATTACAACTTTACTTTGTTTATTTTGATTTATCCGTTCAAAAGGGTATATAGTGCTAACCTTGTTTTTCTGTATGTATCTTTTGTTTGTCCATTTATTTAATTCAGATTAACTTGAAAGCGCTTGGGAACTTCGTGTTTTCTTGTTTCCTTGTGGTTATCAGCATATATCTGGATCACGCGCACCTACAGTGATATACTTGCAGGGTCACAGTTGAAGGGTCAAAGTTCAGCACTTATTTATCCAGAATATACACATTATATAAATAAGAATGTGCCATGACTAGATAAACTTGTCATTACCTGATTGATTCATGTCCTTGTGTCATAAATGAAGGTCAACAGAAAGTCAAAGGTCAACAAACTGCCTAAAGCATAAATTGTGTATTCATGTAGATATTTTGAGGATATGTCACCCGAGTGGTTATGGTCGCTAGACAAAGTTTACAGCACTATGTCATGTTGTGTCATAGTTCATGGGTACAGATGAGTGTCAGTCTTTGGGGTGGAATTTTATTTTAGTAAAGAGAGAGAGAGAGAGAGAGAGAGAGAGAGAGAGAGAGAGAGAGAGAGAGAGAGAGAGAGATAAAATTCTTGTGAAATATTTTATCGTTATTAAGAAATGGCTGCATCTACACCAATTTCCATATCTCTTCAGTGTTGCTTCCTAATGGTAAAAATACAATAGATTTACTCAACGACTTAACAATTTGTGAGAAAAAATACGATTCTCTTAAGTCTGTAACGTAGAATGAAGATAGTGTTAAAATTTGTGACATAAGAGTTAGTGTTCGATTGTGTTAATGATCAGTTCATAGCGACCAGAATGGTAAAGACGGACCAACAGACGGACGGTAGAGATCAATAGTCTAGGGGGGAGCTTTGATTCAACCAAGGTGAAATACCCACCACGTAACACCCTCGCCTAGGACAGTTCATACTGTGCCTGGGAAGACCACGATCACTTAGCAGAGGGCACTGACCTTAGCAGAGGGCACTGACCTTAGCAGAGGGCACTGACCTTAGCAGAGGGCACTGACCTTAGCAGGGGCACTGACCTTAGCAGAGGGCACTGACCTTAGCAGAGGGCACTGACCTTAGCAGGGGCACTGACCTTAGCAGAGGGCTCTGACCTTAGCAGAGGGCACACTGACCTTAGCAGAGGGCACTGACCTTAGCAGAGGGCACTGACCTTAGCAGAGTGGCGCTCACCTTAGCAGAGGGCGCCTCTGACCCAGAGTGAGGGCACTGACCTTAGCAGAGGGCACTGACCTTAGCAGAGGGGCACTGCAGCAGGGGCACTGACCTTAGCAGAGCAGAGGGCGCTCACCTTAGCAGAGGGGCACTGACCTTAGCAGGGCACCCCAGAGAGGCCTTAGCAGAGGGGCGCTCACCTTAGCAGAGGGCACTGACCTTAGCAGAGGGCACTGACCTTAGCAGAGGGCACTGACCTTAGCAGAGGGCGCTCACCTTAGCAGAGGGCACTGACCTTAGCAGAGGGCACTGACCTTAGTACACTACTATATAAGCAAAGTTAGCAATACATCCAACTTTAGCGATTGGGGAAAACTACACACACACACAGAAATATATACACACACACAAGAACATAAATAAATAAGCACACACATAAATACACACACACATACACACACACACACACAGTTTCTACATATTTACTCATCAGAATAAATACATAATGTCAACATATCGGGCAGGTAGACACCAAACACCTGCCATTTACCTGTACATGAATAATATATCAGGTTAATAAAATATGTATTTCATGATTGAGGTCTAAATCTGCCTCTATGATTTTGTTATTGTTGTTTGGTTGTTTTATTGTTTGTAGAGCGGTGACCATTGCCTCCCGGGATAAACCTTGTTATTTGTTCAGTTTGGTCAAAGGATTACATAATATATATATATATAAATAATTCCCTTGGTCATAGTTTCATATTTTATTTCACGATTTATTTTATATTGTTTAAATAATAGCAAGTGTTGGTGTTATTTATTGGTAGTTTATTTAATGTTGAAATTAAATCACCACCTCGTTATTGATGTGTGTAATGGTTTATTGATGTTATTGCTTCCATATTTTTGTTTTATCTTTTTTTTCTTCTTTTCCTCTTTCTCTTTCATTCCTGGTCCTTCCTCCTCCTCCTCCCCCTCCTCTTCCTCCCCCTCCTCTTCCTACCTTTTTTATTCGGTTTTACCTATTATCCATAATTTGGTTCCTATATTAGATTTTTTCTATAGCTAGAGAGAGAGAGAGCGAGAGAGAGAGAGAGAGAGAGAGAGAGAGAGAGAGAGAGAGAGAGAGAGAGAGAGAGAGGAGATTGGTTGGGTTTAAGAGGCTCTTCACCTCACGTGTGAGAAAAAAAGATCGTTCACGGAAAATTGGGGTAATTTTCTGTGTGTGCCCCTCCACCCTCCCTATCCACCCCCTCCCTCCACCCCTCCCTCCACCCCTCCCCTCCCCCCCTCCTCCACCCTCCCCTCCACCCTCCCTATCTCCACCCCCCCCTCCACCCCCCTCCCACCTCATGCCCCACAGGCGAGGGTATGGCTACTGTGTTGGTCTGTGTATTCATTGCCACCGAGGTACTTTTTAACATTGTGGATAAGGGCAGTAAGGTTAAGGGCTAATCCTACACAGAAGGCCTGAGACTAGAGGCCCTGTTTAATATCGTGGATAAGGGTAGTGAGATTAAGAGCTCTCCCAAAACACAAGAAACCTGAAGATCAAGGTAAGTACTTTATTAAGGAGAAGTTTGGGGAAGTCAGTAGAAAGTCTCCAGGAATTCCGTGATAATCTACCCCACCATAGACTTGTGTGTGGTGCTTTAGGGCGCTAGTCGGGCGGCGTAGGGGTGTGACTGTTACCCCACTCCCTCTCTTTCCCCCATTCCCTTCCCCCTCCACCCCTGTTTCCCACTCCTCTTCCACCCCTATTTTCCCCCTCCCTCTTCTTACCCCCTCTCCATCCCCTCTCTTCCCCTCCTTCGTACCCCTTTCTCCCCCTCCCCCCGCTGAGTGACTGTCTCCGTAGAACTTGTGGTCGTTAACTTCTCCAACTCTTCTAATGTCTTCTAGAACGACCCTTCCAACTAGGTCTTTAGATGCTGTGCTGGAGGATGAGATTGACGGTGACGTGTGTGCGTGTGTGTGTGTGTGTGTGTGTGTGTGTGTGCGCACTATAAAATGAAACGTAGCCGAATTATTTATGCTATGATAATTATTCTTATCTAATCTCGGAGAAGGAATTTTAACACCAGGTTTGAAGAGGTGATAAATCCGGGCTGAAAACTCTTGTGCGATTCAGCAAAAATGACGCCATAATGCGACCCTGAATGAGGAATCTTATAAAAGAGTTCACTTTAGTGTGTGTTGGCAGCGAGAGAAGTAATGTGTGTGTGTGTGTGTGTGTGTGTGTTTAATAATAATAATAATAATAATAATATTTAACGGTTTATTAATAGAGTTGCAGCCGGTGGCTGAAAATATACAGACTTACATTTGATTTAGACATAACGATATAATATGCATTGAATACATTTACAGGGCTGTACAGTACATAAGTCAGGAGTTGTTTATTATTTTAACTATAGATGGGATGGTGCTGTTCTTATATCTATCGGTGCGGGCTCTTATGGGCTGAATTTTGTTGTAGTCGGGGTCTGCGCGAGGTGGGCAGGGGGCTGCCGGTGGCAGGAGGTGGCGATGACGAGGGTGGTGCATTAATTGGCTGCCAAACCTTTCCAGTGCTTGGTGGTGGAGGTCACTGAGGGATGGCATTTCCAGGGTGGAGAGAGCGTTGGTGTAGCCGGAGTAGTCTGCGCCGAGCATGATTCTGCAGTCCCTTTTCTGTACCTTCTCTAGCTGACGTTGTTGGGTGGAGTTGAGAGAAGACGACCAGGCTGGTGACGCATATGTTAGTTTGGGGAGAATAAAGGCGTTGTAGATAGCCCTCAGCTCTGGCGTGGGTGTCCCGAGTGAGCTAAGTCGTCGTAGCATGTAGAGACGGTACGAGGCTGCCTTGACTGTGTTATTCGTGTGTGCGTGTGTCAAGTAGGACTAACAAGATAATACTCCTACTACCTCCATACACCAGCCGTCCTCAACACCAGCAGGAGAAATTACACACACACGAAGCTACATGACAATACCCACCTCGTTTTCCTTCAATGCTCCCAAAACATAACAAAAAACCCATAATAGGCCTACCAGTTGAACTCATAGGCCTATAGAGAATATGAAGTAAGAGAAGGCGTTAAGGTATGTCTGCAGTGCTGGCAAGTGTTCTGGTGAAGGTCGTTATTGTGGAGTCTTTTAATGGGGCTTTTATCTGTAATCAAGGAAGAGATGGTCAGAAAAACCCAAGAATGAAGCCTAGAGTTTTTCAATAATCAGGATTTATAATTAGTTGTTTGTCGTCGTGGAAAACAAAACACACACACACACACACACACACACACACACACACACACACACACACACACACACTTACTCTTGTGTAAAACTTGTCTAGGATCTCTACTTCCGGGTAAAGATATTGTGTAGGATAACATAGGACTAATACTGACTACAGCAACAACAACAACAATAATAATAACAATAACAATAACAACAACAACAATAATAACAACAATAATAACAATAACACCACTAATAATGATGATAATAATAATAATAATAATAATAATAATAATAACAACAACAACAACAATTCTTTCACTACAAAAGTCTCTCGTCATTTACAATTAACACAACACAAGGTCACATTACGGGCATATAATAAGGATTTAATGAACAGAATTATCATAATTTACGACTAAGACCACAATTTCGTGACGTACTGTGATCGTGTACTACCATACTATTTTTATGAACACTTAGTAATAGTCATGCCAGGCTATCATGGGATGGTCTTATAGGTGCATGACAGTAACGTGATGTAGCTCAAACTCTTCCTCCTCCTACTACTCCTACTACTTACTTTTCCTACTACTATTACTACTACTACTACTTTTTTCTTTTCTTTTTAAATATGGCCTCCAGCCTCCCCCAATAGCCACACCTTCGCCGCCATTTTATTACCTTAATATTAAATATCCTAATACATAAGTAGCTATCCTATCTGTGTTGAATTAGTTGAGCCGCAGATCTATGCGGCATTCAGTGACTGTAGCCTCATAGTCAATATCTGCAGCTGTTGTCGGCATTGGGGCCGAAGCTCTCGTTCCCCTGAGGCAGAGCAAAGCCGACCGAAGGAGAGAGGGGGACAGTCGACATCTCATCCAGGCTGTAACATAACTTCTGGGCTGCTGCTACTGTTCGGAGATCACCTCTGCGAGTCTGGCGTAGAAACATCTTGCACTTGGTCCCATCCCTCCAGAGGTTGTGAACACTACTACTACCTCCTCCTCCTCCCCACCCCCCCTCTCCCCCTTGCTTCCATCCTACACCTGTGTGAAAGAAGGAAGAGCGCCCTCAGCACCAGCAGGAGGGGGCTGGGGGTACCTGACCTCTCATTACTCGTCAGGGAGGTTCTTTGCCCCTTAAATCGTCTCTTACCGGTACACGTCTTTTTATAATGATGTGTAAAGGAGGAGCCTCTACCTCCTCCTCCTCTCCTCCTGCTCCGCCTCTCTCTCTCTCTCTCTCTCTCTCTCTCTCTCTCTCTCTCCTCCACTCCTTCCTCTTTCTTCTCCTCCTTTCTATCTCATCTTCTATCTCCTCCCCCTCCTCTATTTCCTCTTGCCTCCTCCTCCTCTCTCCACCTCTCATCACCTCCTACCACATCCCCCTACCACCATCTCCTACCACCACCACCTTCCTCCTTTTCCAACTCCCCCTACCACCTCCTACCACCCCTCTCCTAACACCTACCCCTACCACTTCCCCTTACCACCACTCCTCTCTCCTCTACCCCTACCACCTCCTACCACCCCTCTCTCACCACCTTCCCCTACCACTTCCCCTTTCCACCACCACTCCCTCCTCTACCACCTCCTACCACCCCTCTCCCACCACCTTCCCCTACCACTTCCCCTTACCACCACTCCTCCCTCCTCTACCACCTCCTACCACCCCTCTCCCACCACCTTCCTACCACTTCCCTTACCACCACTCCTCCCTCCCTACCACCTCCTACCACCCCTTTCCCACCACCTTCCCCTACCACTTCCCCTTACCACCACTCCTCCCGCCTCTTCCTCCAGTATCCAGACGATGTTGTCAGCCTCACTGTTGGCATAAATAATTTCTCCGCTTTGAATTTCGTCCACTTAGGCTGTGATGGTCGGAACTGAACCTCGCATCCCAGGAAAAGGTTTGCGAGGGAGGAAGGTTTTAGGCTGCATCTTCCGGAGCTAAGAATCGTGCTATGTATATCGTTCGAGGGCAAAAAAGCTTCGTATTCTTGAGAGTTTGGGGCAGAAACGTTTTTAAATAGAACGTTAGGGGCAGAAACGTTTTTATATAGAACGTTTGGGGCAGAAACGTTTTTATATAGAACGTTAGGGGCAGAAACGTTTATGTATAGAACGTAAGAGGCAGAAACGTTTTTATATAGAACGTTAGGGGCAGAAACGTTTTTATATAGAACGTTAGGGGCAGAAACGCTTTTATATAGAACGTTAGAGGCAGAAACGTTTTTATATAGAACGTTAGGGGCAGAAACGTTTTTATATAGAACGTTAGGGGCAGAAACGTTTTTATATAGAACGTTAGGGGCAGAAACACTTTTATATAGAACGTTAGAGGCAGAAACGTTTTTATATAGAACCTTTAGGGGGAAGTAAATGTACTATTCTAATACAATTGGGGCCAAAATATTGTAAGTTAGGACATCTGGGATACATTTGGGACTCCCGTATCCCAAGTTAAGACATTTGGGACTGTTGAGTGGCACGTGGAGTGGTGGTTGCTTGGAGTGTCAACAGGAACGGAGTGTTGACGCATAGTTAGAGGAGAGACTAGGGAGAGAAATTTTACCCTCTCTCTCTCTCTCTCTCTCTCTCTCTCTCTCTCTCTCTCTCGCCTATTCCATTCCCTCTTTCCTTTTTCCTCTTTGCTCTCCTCCACACCCCCTTTCCTCCCCTCTCTCTCTCTTCCACCCTCCCCTCTCTCCTCTCTCCTTCCCCCTCTCTCTCCTCTCTCCCTCTCCCCTCTCCTTCCCCCTCTCTCCCCTCTCTCCCCTAGGTGGTGTGATCGCCTCTGGTGGTCTGTATCCGTCTGATTATATCTTCTACGGCAGGTATAGTGAGAGGGAGAGATGAGAGGGAAAGAGGGATTTGGGAGAGACAGAAAAGGATGGAGAGGGAGAGAGGGAAAAAGAGGATTAGGGGTAGGGAAGGAGGGATTGGCAGAGGATTTGGGAAGAGGGAGAGAAGGGAAAGAAGGTGACGGAGAGGGATTTGGAGAGGGAGGGGGGGAGGAAGAGAAAGGAGGATTAGTAGGGAGAGGGAAACGGAGGGAGTGGGTGATGATTAAGGGTAGAGAGAGAGGGGGAATAGGAAGAGAGGGAGGAAAAGAGGGGAACGTAGGAAAGGTAGAGTAGAGAGGGAAAGGGGGAATGCAAAGTGAAGCTGAGAGGGAGAGGTAAGAGAGGGAGGAGGAGGAGGAGGGAAGACTAGAAGAAGAGGGAGAGGTAAGAGAGGAAGAAGGAGGAGGAGGAGGATAAGTAGAGTAGAGAGGGAGGGAAGATGAAAGAGAAAAAGAAGGAAAGTGAAAAGAGAGGTAAAAGAGATAGAAGGAAGAGAATGAGATAGAGTGAATAGAAGGAAAGGATGAAGAAGGAGAAGGAGGAAGGGGAGGAGAATATCGAACAGAGGGAGGAGATAGAGGAGGAGAGGAGGAGAGGAGGAGGAGGAATAAAACGAAAGAAAAACAAGATGCAACTAAGGAAAAAAAGTGTAAATAGAGAAAAAGGAAGAAATGAAGGAGTTTAAGGAGAGAGAGAAAAAATAAAACGAAAAAAAGAGAGAAAGTAAGAGAGAAAAGAGAGAGAGAAAGCGAAACGGTGGTGGTAGGTAAGGGAGGTATCAACATTCCTGAGTGGTGGAGGCCCAGTAGCGCTCCATAAGACCTGAGAGAATAACCACACCTACCTACCTCTCCCACCTCCCCTACTACTCCTTTCGCTTCCTCCTCTTCCTCCTCCTCCTCCTCTTCCTTCCCTTCCCTCCCACTGCCATTACTTCTCTCAACATCATTATTCCAACACCTTCTCCCTCTTCCCCACCCTACCCCTCTCCCACCGCCCTTACCTATCTTAACATCATTCTCCCAGCGCCTCCATCTCTTCCACTTCTTCCTCCTCTTCTCCCACCACCTCATCATCCCCCTCTTCCTCCTTTCCCATTTCTCTCCCATCACTACCGCCTCATCTCTCGACGCCTTTCCCACTACAGCTTCCTCCTCTCCCTCCTCTTCCTTTCCCTTCAATCTCCTACCACCATCGCCACCACCTCTTCCACCTCCTCCACCCCTTCAATCTCCTACCACCATCGCCACCACCTCTTCTCCTCCACCCCTTCTACTCCATCCCCTAATCTATCCACCCGTCCACTGATACCTACGTTACGACTAGTCATGTCACATTATCCACTTCCCTCTATCCAAAAGGACGGCTCGTGAATAGGCCCGTGACACCATCCATATCACTCTATCCTTACCCACACTCATCCACACCCATCCACACTCGATCGCTCTCTGTTATTCACTTATTCCTTAGTTGTTATTAATATATTTCTTTACTCGCTAATTATGTTATTATGTTATTTACCCGTCTACGAGTTTATTCTTTGAAGGTAATTCCTGAAAAAAATCATAAATCCCTTTTTTTCTTACGTGGATATGATACAAATTACAGGTAGGTCCGTCCAATCAAACACTCAGCCTAAAATATTTACCTGTCTGACGTCACATATCACACACAAGTTGAAGTAAGATAAATAAGTTGAGTTACCATTTGTTTATCTAAATACATGAATACATTATCTATAACAAGTCAGTGTGGCAATAGTCATATACACCGTCTTATCACAATATCTCAGCCTCAAGGGAGAATCGAATCTATGTACTCTTAAGATTGCCACCTCCAGTATGATAACCACTCCTCCACCTTCCTCATTCTCATTAAGGTACCAGCGTCTTGTCTTTAATAAGTTGAGTGTGTCTGTGGCGTTTCATCTCCAGGGGTGTGCTATAGTTCTCGCTGGAGCAGGTTAATTACTGGCTGGCTTCACCTGTAGTGTACTCAGTCTTGGTGGCTGTCCTGGTGAGGCTCTCCTGAAGGTGGTGAGGAAGAGAGGAGGTTGTCATAGGTGTTTTATTAATGGGACTGGTAATTAAGGTGATGATGATGACAGTAACAGTGATAATAATGTGAAGAATAAGATGTTTAATAATAATAATAACAACACACCAATAACAATCTCACTCTTACCTCATCATTCAGGGCCTTAGTCAGGTGATATTGTACTTAGTTGATGAATGTAATGACCTTAATTGAATACAGGTATACGTAATGATAATAAAATCCAGATGACAAGTTATTAGAGAAGTATATAAAATTTACTAATAATATTGTTGTAAATACCTGTTGTTGGTCTAATTAGTGACTTTAAAATATGATAAAAAAATTACCTGTAAAAGATACCTGGTAATGTGTCAGGTGATTCAAAGGCAAATTAACACGTGTTTTCACCTCGTAATTAACACGACAATAAAATGTATTGAAATTTAACAAAAGATATAATTTTGACGAAACATAAATATTATATGAAATACCCTGTTCCCCCCCTGTACTACTCTCTCATGTCCCCCCGTGTGCCTACTCTCTCATGTGTGTCCCCCCGTGTACTACTCTCCATGTCCCCCCCCCTGTACTACTCTCTCCATGTGTCCCCCGTGTACTCTCTCTCTCTCCATCTCTCTCCATGTGTCCCCCCCCGTGTACTCTCTCTCCATGTCCCCCCTGTCTCTCTCTCTCTCCATGTCCCCCCTGTGTTACTCTCTCCATGTGTCCCCCCTGTACTACTCTCCATGTCCCCCCCTGTACCCCCCCTGTACTACTCTCTCCATGTGTCCCCCCTGCCTACTCTCTCCATGTGTCCCCCCTGTACTACTCTCCATGTCCCCCGTCTCTCCATGTCCCCCCCTGTACTACTCTCTCCTGTGTCCCCATGTGTCCCCCCATGTACTACTCTCTCCATGTGTCCCCCCTGTACTCTCCATGTGTCCCCCCCGTGTACTCTCTCTCCATGTGTCCCCCCTGTACTACTCTCCATGTGTCCCCCCCTCTCTCTCATGTGTCCCCCTGTACTACTCTCCATGTGTCCCCCGTGTGCTACTCTCTCCATGTGTCCCCCCTGTACTGTACTACTCTCCATGTCCATGTGTCCCCCCGTGTACTACTCTCTCCATGTGTCCCCCTGTACTACTCTCTCCATGTGTCCCCCCTGTACTACTCTCTCCATGTCCCCCCCTGTACTACTCTCTCCATGTGTCCCCCCCCGTGTCTCTCTCTCCATGTGTCCCCCCCCATGTACTACTCTCTCCATGTGTCCCCCCTGTACCTACTCTCTCATGTGTCCCCCCCTGTACTACTCTCTCCATGTGTACTACTCTCTCTCCATGTGTCCCCCCTCTCTCCATGCTACTCTCCATGTGTCCCCCCTGTGTCTATGTGTCCTCTCCATGTGTCCCCCCGTGCTACTCTCTCCATGTGTCCCCCCTGTTACTCTCTCCATGTGTCCCCTGTACTACTCTCCACTCTCTCCATGTGTCCCCCCCGTGTGCCTACTCTCTCATGTCTCCCCGTGTACTCTCTCCATGTCCCCCCTGTACTACTCTCTCCATGTGTCTCCCCCGTGTTACTCTCTCATGTGTCTCCCCCCCGTACTTCTCTCCATGTGTCCCCCGTGTACTACTCTCTCCATGTGTCCCCCCGTGTTACTCTCTCCATGTGTCCCCCCCTGCTCTCTCTCTCCATGTGTCCCCCCGTACTACTCTCTCCATGTGTCCCCCTGTGCTACTCTCTCATGTGTCCCCCTGTGTGTGTACTACTCTCTCCATGTGTACTCCACCTCTCTCCATGTGTCCCCCCCTGTGTCCATGTGTCCTCTCCCCCCCTACTCTCTCCATGTGTCCCCCTGTACTCTCTCTCATGTGTCCCCATGTGTGTCCCCCCCCCTCTCCATGTGTCCCCCCCGTGTACTACTCTCTCCATGTGTCCCCCCTGTTCCTCTCTCCCATGTGTCCCCCCCCTGTACTACTCTCCATGTGTCCCCCCCCTGTACTACTCTCCATGTGTCCCCTGTGCTACTCTCTCCATGTGTCCCCCCCTGTACCTACTCTCCATGTCCCCCTGCTACTCTCTCCATGTGTCCCCCCTGTACTACTCTCTCATGTGTCCCCCCCTTTCTCTCTCCATGTGTCCCCCTGTGTCCTACTCTCTCCATGTGTCCCCCCCCTACTCTCTCCATGTCCCCTTGTACTACTCTCTCCATGTGTCCCCCCCCCTTATATCCCCTGTATCTCTCCCCAGTATCTTTCCCCTCTTATTTTTACAACAAGGATTTCACAATGTAAAAAAAAAATTTACTTTGTGAGGATTTTCCGGAGGGGTTGGTGGCGCCTCTGGCAACTGTGTATTGTTCCAAAGGTGTAAAAAAATAGCAATACTTTTTTGCTGTATAGAGATCTAAATAAACCCGTAAAATAGGTTCTTTTAGCTGGTGTTTGTCTCTCTATCTCTGTGTGTAACCACGAGACAGTGTCGTGTAAACGATCAATTCATCTACCGAGTGTCTCAAGAAAAAACCTACCAGCTTAATTTAATCAGAATAAACAGTTTTAATGAGAAAAATTATTTATTACGTCAATTTCACATCGAGACCAAAAAATGCTTAATTACCTGTATAGAAAAGTAAGGTTTATTGACAGCGTATTTAACAGGTATAATTACTTGGACAGGTAAAAATGTTTCACCTCTTCACACTAAATAATTTGGGGTTGACATTTTTTTTTATATACTGTGTGTGTGTTGACGTTTGACGGTGTACAGTGTATGGTATGGTGTTGATGTGGTTAGGTTAGGTTAGAGAGGTCCCACTCCTAATAGACCCCAGTCCTAACCTAACCTAACCTAACCTAACCTAACATAACCTAACATCTTGCATGTGACGGTGACTCACATTCTCTAATATTGGTAGACCGAAGCAGAAGGTCAGTCATGTCACGTTCACAGTGGGTATAAACACAGACATACACACACACACACACACACACACTCACTCACACACACACTCACTCACACACACACACACTGGTTAAGTTTGTTATTGGTCACCTGTGGGAAGCTTCGTTGGTCTTTAATTAAGGTGATAAGGACGTCTAGGTGGTTTTAAGTAAAGGTTTATGTCGATGGTGTTAGGTAAATTTAAGTATGGTAAAGTATGTGTAGGTGGTTTAAAAAATATACATGTGTGGTTTAATGGGTTATTGGCTATGTGTCCAATGATGATTTAAAACACACACACCCACACACCAACCCATACACCCACCCACACACCCACCCACCCACCCACACATACACCCACCCACAGACACACCCACCCACACACCAACCCATACACCTATACACCCACCCACAGACACACACAACCCATTCACCCACCCACCCACCCACACACCAACCCATACACCCACCACACACCCCACCCACACACACACCCACCCACAGACACCACCCACAGACACACCACCCACACACCCACCCACCCACACACCCACCACAGACACACCCACCCACAGACACACCCACCCACCCACACACACCCACCCACAGACACACCACCCACACACCCACACACACACACCCACCACACACCCACCCACACACCCACCCACACACCCACCCCACACACCCCACCCACAGACACACACCCACCCCCACACCCACCCACACAACTCATTTTAGCACCATTAGCCACTGTAACACACCCCCCCTCCTCTAATAGAAACTACACATAAAACAATATCAAACAGATTAACGTTATTGGATAATATAAAATACAGTAAATGAATTATTTTGTAAACGTTAATCACCATCAATAGTAAAACTGTAATTATCGATGAGACAGTGCATTAAAAATTACCAGCACTTACCTTCACTAAATTATGTATGTTTTAATATGAGGCGACTTTGTGATGGTCCCAGCCTAGTTTGTTTTTTTGACATGTGTAGTGCAAAGAGCAGCGTCTATATCATTGTATGTTGGCTGATTTAAACAATTGGTATCAACTTAGAGAGAGAGAGAGAGAGAGAGGAAAATAAAGAAAGGGAGAGTGAAGAAGGAGCGATAGAGGTATAAGGAGAAAAGTGAGAGGAAGGGGTAGGAGACAGAGTGAGAGAGAGAAGAGAAAAAGAGAGAGAGAGTAAGGGGTATGAGATAAAGAGAGAGGAATAAATAGAGAGTATATATATATATATATATATATATATATATATATATATATATATATATATATATATATATATATATATATATATATATATATATATATATATATATATATATTGATTTTTATTTATTTGATATGCAGAATTCTTGTCTTATCATGATATCATTTTTCAAGTAAGAAAGTCTAACTTGGTTTTGCATACTGAAATAATAAAATTATTTACATGTGAAAAACTGTTGAGTAAAAAATGAAAAAAATCAAGAATTTATATTCTTTTATCTCAAGACCTAAGACTTATTCATACCAAGGAAGTAGTGTGCCAGACTGCCTCACTACTCAGGTATTCAAACTACAGTATTCATTGACTCTTCTGTACCGTCCCCAGTGCCCCAACCCCTACATTTGTACCCGTGCTGCCAACCCCTGCAGTTATACCGCCCCAGTGCTGCCAACCATTTGCAGTTGTGCCGCTCTAGTGCTGCCAACCCTACATTTGTACCGTCTCAGTGCTGCCCAGCCCCTACAGTTGTACCGCTCCAGTGCTGCTAAACCCTGCAGTTATACCACTCCCAGTGCTGCCAACCATTGCGGTTATGCCGCTCCCCAGTGCTGCCAACCCCTGCAGTTGTACCGCTCCCAGTGCTGCCAACCCTGCAGTTGTACCACTCCCAGTGCTGTAACCATTTAGTTGTACCGCTCCCAGTGCTGCCAACCTGGGTTGCTGCGCCCCCAGTACCCCTGCAGTTGTACCACTCCCAGTGCTGCCAACCCCTGCGGTTGTGCCGTCCCCAGTGCTGCCAACCATTGCAGTTGTACCGCTCCCAGTGCTGCCAACCCTGCAGTTGTACTGCGCCCCAGTGCTGCCAACCTGCTTGTACCACTCCCAGTGCTGTAACCCTTGCAGTTGTTACCGCTCCCAGTGCTGCCAACCCCTACAGTTGTACCGTCCCCAGTGCTGCCAACCCCTACAGTTGTACCACCCCCAGTGCTGCCAACCCCTACAGTTGTACCACCGTCTGCCAGTGCTGCCCCCAGTGCTGCCAACCCCTACAGTTGTACCACCCCCAGTGCTGCCAACCCCTACAGTTGTACCACTCCCAGTGCTGCCAACCCCTACAGTTGTACCGGCCCCAGTGCTGCCAACCCCTGCAGTTGTAACACCCCAATGCTGCCAACCATTGCAGAAAGAAAGGGATAGACAGACAGACGGAGTCCAGTCATTTATCATCTTCCTAAATAATGCCTCTGTATTTGTCGCTTCGTAAATTTTTGTCTTCCCTTCCTCTTCTCCTCTCCCTTCTTCTTCTTCTCCCCCTTTCTCCTCTTTTTTCCTGCCTCTTGTTCTTCCTCTTCTCCTCTTCCTTCTTCCTCTTTCGTCTTCTACTGATATAAAGGTCTTTTGTTACACCTTTTCTGTCCATCGTCATTATTTTGCGTCTTACCTGTAATTACGTTAATGAATATCTAAACTTAGTACAGGTTTTTAGTGTGTGTGTGTGTGTGTGTGTGTGTGTGTGTTGCAAAAGAAAAAAAAGGAGAAAGAATTAGAAGAGGAGAATAAGGAGGAGATAAAGGAAGAAGCAGTGAAGGTGGAAGAGAAGTAGATAGTTTCTCTCACCTCTCGATCATTTTATTTTGAATTTAACTCGCCTGTACAAGACAACTATACTCACATCTGTTATCGGCTACTACTGATGAAGTGGAAGGAAACAGGTGCAAATACTTTTATATTTTGTTGAAGAATTTGCTGTCATTTTCATGTTTATTGATTTTTTTTACAATTAATTCATTCGATAAAAAAATGTCTCTAATTTAAAAAAAAAATAAATCTTGCTACACGAAGAAGAAAAAATCTCCAGAGAATTGAAAAACTTGAACTCTGTAAAATGAAGAAAAAAGAAATAAACTCGATTCATTATAATATCATCAATACATTTATATGCTTTTGTTCCCTTACACTTAGTTCAAAAAATTATTATCAATCATTTTACTTGTAGTTTTTTTTATGACATTATCATTCTCTTTGTATGACGTTGGTCTCATTAGTAAGGGATATGAGCCACAAAGCAACTCATTATTAGATATTGGTTTAGCTCATCGTTCAGCCGGACAAATAGCGCCATTACGGTTTACTGAATGATTACGGACGCGTGGGAAAAAACAGATGAGCGTGGGAATAAAGTATGTGAGCGTGGGAATAAGTATGTTAGCGTGGGAAGAAAGTATGTTAGTGTGGGAGATTCATCTATTGTTGGAGATTCATCTATTGTTGGAGATTCATCTATTGTTGGAGATTCATCTATTGTTGGAGATTCATCTATTGTTGGAGATTCATCTATTGTTGGAGATTCATCTATTGTTGGAGATACAGCTATTGTTGGAGATTCACCACCACTGGGTCATCAGCTTCAGGGCTAGTAAGGTGAAGCCGCCGTGCTAACTGAGCTTAAAGAGGCTGATGCAAATTATTAAATCCAGCTTGATTAAAAAGGCTTAGTATTAGTCTCCATGTGAGCTGGTGGTAAGTCAGGTGGTAGAGGGGGAGAGGGAGGGAGGGAGAGAGAGAGTTTGTGTGTAAGAAAGACGGAAGAGAAGTAAGAGAGAGAGAGAATGAAAAGAGAAAGAAAAGAGAGAAAGAAGACCAACATAACGAGTCTACCAGCAGCTTCCATTAACATCAATCAGCTTCTGTGATCCATCCAGCTTACTTTGACACCACCTGGCACTACCTAACACCACCTGACGCCACCTGACAACACCTAACACCACCTGGCACCACTTGACAACCACTTGACATCACAGGAGTCCACTTACCAGATTAACCCAACGAGTACCTTGCCTCTACACCACCACCTTTTATTCCCCAGAGTACAATATCATCGTACTCTAGAGAACTCATTGTATTTTTTATGAGTACAGATATCGTCCTCAAAGAGTTCAGTTATCATGGTTAGAGGCTTCAGATATTTTACTCAATGAGGAATTCGTTGTAATCAAAGAGTGAGGAAAGTGAGGAAAAGAGTGAGAGAAAGGGGAAGTGAGGAAAAAGAGTGAGAGAAAGGAGGGAAGTGAGGAAAAAGAGTGAGAGAAAGGGGGAAGGTGAGGAAAAAGAGTGAGAGAAAGGGGGAAGGTGAGGAAAAAGAGTGAGAGAAAGGAGGGAAGTGAGGAAAAAGAGTGAGAGAAAGGGGGAAGGTGAGGAAAAAGTCAGAGAGAAAGGAGTGGGAAAAGAGTGAAGAAGGAGGGAAGTGAGGAAGAATTGAGAGAGAAAGGAGGGAAGTGAGGGAGAAAGAGTGAGAGAAAGGAGGAAGTGGGGAAAAAGGGAAGTGAGGAGAAAGGAGGGAAGTGAGGAGAAAGAGTGAGAGAGAAAGGAGGAAGTGGGGAAAAGAGTGCTGCAGAGAAGAAAAGGAGGAATGAGGAAAAGAGGTAAGAGAAAGGAGTGAGGAAAAGAGTGAGAGAAAGGAGGGAGTAAGGAAAAGGAGTGAGGGAGAAGAGGAGGGAGTGAGGGAAGAGTGAGAGAAAGGGGAAGGTGAGGAAAAAGAGTGAGAGAAAGGAGGGAGTGAGGAAAAAAGTGAGAGAAGGGAGGAGTAGGGGAAAAATTGAAAGGAGTAGGAAGAGGTGAGAGAGAAGGAGTGCTTGCTGAGGAAAAGAGTGAGAGAGAAGAGAGGAGGGAGTGAGGGGAAAAGAGTGAGAGAAAGGAGGGAAGTGGGGAAAAGAGTGAGAGAAGGAGGAAGTGAGGAAAAAGAGTGAGAGAAAGGAGGAAGTGAGGAAAAGAGTGAGAGAGAAAGGAGGGGGGGGAGTAGGGAAAAGAGAGTGGGAGGAGGGGAGTGAGGAAAAAGAGGTGAGAGAAAGGGAGGGAGGTAAAGGGGAAAAGTGAGAAGGAGGAAGTGAGGGAAAGAGAGAGAGGAGGAAGAGTGAGGAAAAGAGTGAGAGAAAGGAGGAGAGTGAGGAAAGGAGTGAGAGAGAAAGGGAAGGTGAGGGAAAAGTGAGAGAAGGAGAGGGTGGGAAAGAGGTGAGAGAAGGAGGAAAGTGAGGAAAAGTGAGAGAAAAGGAAAGTGAGGAAAAGGAGTGAGAGAAAGGAGGAAAGTGAGAAAAAGAGGAGTGAGAGAAAGGAGAAAGTGGGGAAAAGTGAAAGGAAAGTGAGGAAAAGAGTGAAGAGGAAATGAAGAAAAGAGTGAGAAAGGAAGTGAGAATTTTTTTTCCATTTTGTTCTGAGATAATTTTTTCCCCTTTTCAGTGAGGTAATTTTTGTCTTTTTTTTTTAAGGGAGAGTTGAAGCTCATTTGTTTTTAAGGTAGTTAAAGGAGAGAGATAAAGAAGGAGGGATAGAGATAGTGGAATAGGCAGACAAAGAGAGAGAGAGAGAGATAAAGAAGGAGGGATAGAGATAGTGGAATAGGCAGACAAAGAGAGAGAGAGAGAGAAAAAAAACAAAGAAATGGACAACAATAGAGAAAGAAAAAAATGAGACAGACAAAGAAATAAAAGTGAAAGAAAGACACAGACAGACAGAGATAAATTATGTCTAGAGAAAAACACATTTTTTCTCAGGTATCGCCATTCACCATAAAGTTCATCAGGTAACACATGTAACATTTCTTGAGACGATGAATAAATCTGAAACATTTTTGTAACGATTATAAAACGTTTAACAATTAAACTCAAAACGTTTTTATTTTTGTTTATGTTGAATCAAATTAGAGAGTTTAGTTAAACTTAGTTAGATTATATTAGCTAATTAGGTTCAGGTGAGTTAGGACAGAATTTGTTAAGCCCTAAATACTGGAGGAATATATTAGTTGACATAAATAGATAGATAGACAGATAGATATAACTGTACATACATACATACACACATACATACATACATACATACATACATACATACATACATAGAGATCAGTAGATTGCTAGAAACAGACAGACAGAACAGATAACCACAGCCTCCCTCCTGAGCAGCGTTCATCTCACATTAGTCTGTTAGTCATCAGTGAGTGAGATGGTTAGTGGTGCCGTCAGCGCTTGCCTAGATCTGCTGACTCATTCTGTTTAATGTCAATATTGATTTTAAAACACGAAAACTTAAAACTAATATTTGTGATAGATCATCTTGTGTGTGTGTGTGTGTGTGTGTGTGTGTGTGTGTGTGTTCAATCAGTAGTGTGCGTGAGGTGTCTAGCTTTTGTGTTCATGTATGTTTTTATGTAATCTTTACGTACACACGCACACCACCTTCATGTTACACACAGCCTCACCACAACTCACACAAGGACTGCCATCATCAGCCTGCCTTCCTGTCTGTCTGTCTATTTGTCTGTCTATTTGTCTGTCTATTTGTCTGTCTATTTGTCTGTCTATTTGTCTGTCTATTTGTCTGTCTATTTGTCTGTCTATTTGTCATCTATTTGTCTGTCTATTTGTCTGTCTATTTGTCTGTCTATTTGTCTGTCTATTTGTCTCACCAATGCTAGACTATTTTTTCATCAACTTTAAAGATGACATTTTTATTGACTCGGTTATTGATCATAGAGCAACACACACACACACACACACACACACACACACACACACACACCACTACTACTACTACAGTACTTTGCTGTCACTCGGTATCGAATATGACGATCATCCAGCTATGATACAATGATATGAGTTATTAAGGATGTCACCTTCATTGGTGAGCTGTGAGGTGACTCGAAAGGACTTTCACATGTGGCACTGTGGAGGGCTACATCTAGTGCGGGATGTCCGCGGTGGTGGACAGGTGGGAACCGAGATACTGAAAGTGGGTAACATTATAGAGGGTAGTACCGTTAAGCTGGATGGAAGGTGGAGGTGTGGCTGAACCAGGGGCAGGCTGAAAGAAAATCTGAGTCTTACGTACATTCGCCTCAAGGTCGAAGCGTGCAAACGCATCTGCGTAGGTGTTCAGGATCTCCTGTAGGTCGCGTTCAGTGTGAGCGACGAGGGTGAGGTCGTCTGCATGCTGACGTTAGTGATGGAAGTGGCCGGCACCTTTGTTCCAGCCTGGAGTCGTCTTATGTTGAAAAGATCCTTCTTCCGGTACTGGATGTCCACCCCGCCGGCTAAATTGGCACTGGCACGACTAAGGAAGACACACACACACACACACACACACACACACACACACACACACACAGTTCTCCTTTCAATGGTCTTGTTGCTTTTTCCAGACGTTTATATTTGTCTTGTAATTTATTGAGACATTTATGGGTTATCAGCTGGTGAAGTGAGGTGTGGTGAGGAGAGAAATGATAAGAGAAGGAGGGAGGAAATAAGAGAGGCAGGGAGTGGGGAAGAGAAGGAAGGAGGGAGCAAGAGTGGGAGGGAGAGAGAGTAGAAGAAAAGGAGAAAGAGGAAGAGAAAATGAAAGAAGCTAGCGAGAGAGGGAAGAAGAGAGAGAGAGAAAAGGATGGAAGGGGGGAAGAAGAGAGAAGGAAAGGAGGGAAGAAGAGAGAAGGAAGAAAAAAGAGGGAGACAAGTGGCATCAAGGGAAAAAACATTCTGACATCTAACATTCTCATCACTCATATACCCACGTGTGATAAGACTACTTCATTCTTTAACCTTTTTTATCCACCGAGTCGCTGATTTTTGGTGTATTTCTTATTTATTATTATTATTATTATTATTATTATTATTATTATTATTATTATTATTATTATTATTATTATTATTATTATTATTATTATTATTATTATTATTATTATTATTATTATTATTATTGTTGGTATTTTTTATTATATTCAGGTTAATTTATATCAAGTAGAGAATGTTGTCCGTTTACACATTAATACATATGTGACGTAGGAATGTTTGTTTGTTATTGTTGATGTAATAATATTAGTGTATTTGTAATTAGAGAGAAATATTATTGAATTTATACCATTTAAAAAAAACGTTCTTTGTCATTTTACTGTAATTGAACTTTATGTAAATTAGATTCATTAAGTTTAGGTAAAGGTTAGGTTAAGTTAGTTTATTCCTAGTACTAATTAATTATATTTTCTGTTATATTTACCCGAATAATTACCAATACGTTAAAGTTATCTCTAAATATCTAGTAGAACCTCGATATAACGGACTTCTCTCTCCATATAATCCCTTAAATCGAGGTTTTACTGTACATACTTTCAGGGGGAACTATTCTTACTGTATTTAACTCATCAACAACAATTTAGTACGTCGGAATTTTTAGTAACTTGAGCCTCTGAAATCTGTAGGAGCCACCAGCCACTTGGGAGGGTTGAGGAAGTGGGCTGTGGGTGACGGCTAGTGGCAGACTCATGGGTCAAGGGTTTGTTTATAATGTGGGGGGAGGTAGTCTCTCTCTCTCTCTCTCTCTCTCTCTCTCTCTCTCTCTCTCTCTCTCTCTCTTTCTCTCTTCTCTCTTGTTGTTTATAATGTGGGGAGTAGTGTCTCTCTCTCTCTCTCTCTCTCTCTCTCTCTCTCTCTCTCTCTCTCTCGTTTATAATGTGGGGAGTGATATCTCTCTCTCTCTCTCTCTCTCTCTCTCTCTCTCTCTTGTGTATAATGTGGGAGGTGAGTGTCTCTCTCTCTCGTTTATAATGTGGGGGAGGTGGTGTCTCTCTCTCTCTCTCTCTCTCTCTCTCTCTTTCTGTAACCAATCCATTTTCAGTAGGCTAACTTAATGAACCTAACCTAACCTAACCTAACCTGACCTGACCTAATCTAATGTAAATTAACCGAATCTAACCTAACCAGGCTTAGTCCAATCAAATTTAATCTAAGCAAACTAAACCCAACCCTCCTACCGTAACCTAACTTAACTTAACCTAACCTGACTGAATTACCTCACTGAATCCTCTTCCGTGTGAATATTTTCGTCTTTGCGCCAACTTCCTCCTCCACCTACCTCCTCCACCAGCACCTGCCTTCTCCACCTCCTCCACCACCAAGCTCTTCCTCCTCCACCATCACCAACACTACCCCCTACCTCCTTCACCACCACCACCACCTTCCTTCCATGCCTATTGTAAGGTACAGTTTTACGAACCATTTTTAAATTCTCTAAAAAAATATATATAAAAAATACCTTATTAAAAAAAATAATTAAATGGCCTGGGATGATATGTGTACGTTTGTCTATCAAGAAACAACAACAAACAAATAAATAATAGCCAGGAATCAGTTTTTTTACGTGCCAGACTAAACAAAAAATCAATTGAATAATTTTTTGGCATTGGCAGAGAAATATCGCCCGTTTGGCTTGAAAAAAAAAGAAAAAAAGAAATAAAAGCAGATAAAAAAAGCTTGGAAGGACATACATACAAACGCGTGTTCATAAAAAAAAAGACAAAAATACTAAACTTTTTTATATCGTTGAAAGAAAGTATCGTTTTATTTATATTTTTTTATCATCGCCGTTTCTATAATAACCCCTCTGTAATTTTTCACGCTGGTGTTGCAATATTGCATATTGTGAGTGAGGGGAAAAAGAGGGGAAGAGACGGAGGAAATATATGGCAGTGAATTGCAACCTGTCATGAGCGCTGTGCTGTGTTGCAAATTGTTCATGAGCGCTGTGCTGTGTTGCAAATTGTTCATGAGCGCTGTGCTGTGTTGCAAATTGTTCATGAGCGCTGTGCTGTGGTGCAACCTTCCTAAAGACCTCTTCTACCCGTCCGCCTACTTAGCCAACCTTCTTCCTCTACCCAACAGGTGTACAGGTGTTCCTTATACCTGTAAGGAGGTGTACCTGATGGAGGCTTAGCTCAGGTGTCTTAAGATGGGCTGCCTCTTACTCGTCTAATGCTCTGATGATGACCCTTCCTCCTCTTCTCTCTTGTTCCTCCTCCTCCTCCTCTCCTTCCTCTTCCTCCTCATATTCTTCTTCCTCCTCGTCCTTCTGCTCTTTCCTCTCTTCTTCTTCTCTTCCTGTAATTATAAACAACAAGTGTACCAAAGATACTCAACTTGTCTTCCCTTCTTTGGGAGGAGGAGGTGGGAGGGTGGGGAGGAAGGCGAGGAGGAGAGGGCGAGGAAGAGAGCATGGAGGGGGAGAAGGCGAGGGCGATGAGGTGACAAGAAAAGGCGAGGAGAGTAGAGAAGAAGGGGTTCGCCATCACCTCCCACCTCAGCTCAGGCCGCCCGTAACTATAGGACAAGGTATAGCGGCCATACACTGAGACAGAATGTGTGTCTGACGTGCCAAGAGTCAGTAACCTGGGTTCATGGCGAAGTTTATACTGATCTGTGATGGAAAAACTCTCATTAAGGTAGGCTGCTTGATATCGTAAACTGGATCTAAGTATGTCTGTTTGTTATTCTTTTTTTTTTTTTACGTTCAGAAAAGATTAAAGAACATCCAAAAGGTTATATGCATTAATGATTAGGCAGGTAGACATAAAATATATTGATTTTATGCATTATGTATATTGAAGGTTATGCATTAATATATTATGTTTTAAAATTATAAATACAAACATCATGTAATTTTAAGATATACTCATATAGAAAATTGATATCGTTTATATAACATGAGTGGAATTTAGCCTTATTTACTAGATTGAATGAATGACTTCCTTACACCTTATGATAACGTAACAAGAGATGGTTGTTATCCAGCCCTCAGGTCACGCCGGCCACTGATTGTAACGTAGGAGTGATAGTCGTGAATGAATGACCCTTCCCTCGACCTCACACGACCAGCCTTCCTACGTGACCCAAATAGTGCCTTGGTGACCTCAAATGACCTTACCTAACCAACCTTTCCCTCATGACCTAGTGTTAACATTGTCACTATACCTTGTTGACCTCACGTGACCTATGACCCCAGTAAGTGGGCTGGCTGCAGGGAACGTGACACTAGTGACCTGTGCGTGTTGATATTGCATTAATTTTCGTGTTTGCTTGCTTGTGAGGGGTGGGGGGGGGCGGGGTGTAGCTGGACAATTTAACTGAACGCTAAGCTGAAAATTCGTACACTCAGTTCACGTACCTGCCACCTCACGTACCTACCACCTCACGTACCTACCAGTTCACGTACCTACCACCTCACGTACCTACCACCTCACGTACCTACCAGTTCACGTACCTACCACCTCACGTACCTACCAGTTCACGTACCTACCACCTCACGTACTCATCAGGACACGTACCTTACCTTCACGTACATTCCACTTCACGTACCTACCACTTCACGTACCTACCACTTCACGTACCTACCACTTCACGTACCTGCCACTTCACGTACCTACCACCTCACGTACTCACCAGGGCACGTACCTTACCTTCACGTACATTCCACCTCACGTACCTACCAGTTCACGTACCGAACACTTCACGTACCTACCACCTCACATTACCTACCACCTCACATGCCTACCAGTTCACATGCCCTACCAGTTCACGTACATGCCACTCCACGTACCCTACCACCTCACACATACTTATCAGGGCACGTACCCACCTACTACCTCACGTACCTACCACCTCACGTACCTACCACCACCTCACATACCCTACCACCTCACGTACTACCACCTCACGCACCTATCAGGGCACGTACCTACTACCTCACGTACCTACCACCTCACGTACCTACCACCTCACGTACCTACCACCTCACGTACCTGCTACCTCACGTGTGTCAATAATACCGTGCGTGTATTCATTATGTACGTAGAGGCTGTACGTACGTGTCTGGTAGTCGTGCGTTCCTCGTCATAATATTAGGAAAAAATAAATGAGAAATGGAGAAAGAACCGCACCTCACGATTTGTGGCTGAGAGTTAATCAGTAGAGGTAGGGGGAGAAGGTGAGGGGGAGAAGGTGAGGGGAAAATAGGGAGGGAAAGTGGGGGAGGGGTGAGGGAAGAATGAGGGGGGGAGAAAGGGTGAGGGGAGGGTGAGGGGGAAGAGTAGGGGAAAGTGAGGTGGAGAGGGTGAGGGGGAAGAGTAGGAGAGAAGGTGAGGGGGAAGAGTAGGGGAAGAAAGTGAGGGGGAAGAGTAGGAGAGAAGGTGAGGGGGAAGAAAGTGAGGAGGAGTGTGAAGAGGGAATGGGGTGAGAGAGGAGGGTAGGTCAGTAGAGACGGCGTGGGCAGAGAGGGAAGTGAGAGGGAAGGTGAGAGAGGTTTTGTCTCACCTGTAATTAACTAGAGTTGTCTCACCACCATCATAAATTAAATAATACCTGTATATACCTGACAAATGATCTCTCTCTCTCTCTCTCTCTCTCTCTCTCTCTCTCTCTCTCTCTCTCTGTCCTTCCTTTCATTTAATATTCTCCTCCTCGTCCTCCTCCTCCTCTCTTTCTCCTTTCAGCACCAAAGGAGAGGCAAGGTAAAGAATAAAAACGTAATTGGAAAATCGAAAAAAAAGTTTGGCTGTGATGGAAAAGTGTGTATGTCTCTCCCTCCTCCCTCCTTACCTGTCCTTCCTCCTCCCTCCTTACCTGTCCTTCCTCCTCCCTCCTTACCTCTCCTTCCTCCTCCCTCCTTACCTCTCCTTCCTCCTCCTTCCTTGCCTCTCCTTCCTCCTCCTCCTTACCTGTCCTTCCTCCTCCCTCCCCTTACCTCCTTCCTCCTCCCTCCTTACCTCTCCTGCCTCCCCTCCCCTCCTTACCTCTCCTTCCCCTCCTCCTTCCCTTACCTCTCCTTCCTCCTCCCCTCCTTACCTCTCCTTCCCTCCTCCTTCCCTTACCTCCCTTCCTCCTCCCCTCCTTACCTCTCCCCTGCCTCTTCCTCCTTCTTACCTCTCCTTCACCTCTCCCCTCCCCCTCCTTCCTTACCTCCCTCCCATGGTTGATTTAACTAGTAGGATAATATCACGCCACCTTTGCTGTGTGTGTGTGTGTATGTGTGTGTGTGTGTGTGTGTGTGTGTGTGTGTGTGTGTGTGTGTGCGTGTGTGTGTGTGTGCGTACAGATAATTGGAACATGTATACATACACTCCTACCTCGATAAATACACAGGAAGACAAAGAAACAAAGGAAAAGGAAAGAAAGACAAAAGGGAGAGAGAGAGAGAGAGAGAGAGAGAGAGAGAGAGAGAGAGATTTTACGTAGACAAGCGAAGGAATGAAAAACAGTTTAAAAGAAAGAAAGAAAGAGGGGGAGGGAGTTAAAAAAATGACACAGGAAGATTCAAAATAAAGTCAACCACACCAGAGAATCAGAGCGAGAAGAGAAGACTCATTTTGGCCCCAAAATAACAAACTACGAACGATTCAACGGCGTCTGGACAATCTAATTCTGTTTAATGGACGAGAATTTCATTTCCGTCTCCAATATCTGGGCTGTGAGTGGTCTTGGTTTTTTACAGGTTGTTGTTTGGGATCCACCTTATTTGATTCCGTTACTGATGGTGTTACTTTCTTCACAAGACGTTTACTTTATATAGACAATTCCTTTATTTTCTGTGTTGTTGACAGGGAACTTGACGAGTGATGCTCTTTTGTTTTCCGGGGATTTTTTTTTTAGGTGAATGGGGTTTTCTTTTCTTTAATTTTGTATTATTTTTGGGGGAAATGTAAAAATTTTAAAAGTCTTTTAGTTGATCTTGCTATAAACAAATAAACCCCCTGAGATTTATTTTTTTGGGTAGATATTAACTCGGGTTATGAGGACGGAGCTTCCAACTGATGCTCTTTTGTTTCCCCAAATTGTTTATACTGACACTATTCCTTATTTTGATTTCTTCTCAGGTTTATAGACGTAGAAACCTACTTGTGATACTTTGTTTTGTTTTTTGTCACACTATGGCTATGTATACACGATTCCCCTATTTGCATTTTAACTCGGGTTTATAAACAACTGGAATTTAGGACTGATGCTCTTTTGTTTACTTTTCGCCAAATGTTTGTGTATACGAAGGTTTTTCTGTTTATATTCTGTCTTGTGTCAACAGGAGCTGAAACTTCCATGGTATGGCTTTTGTTTTTATAGTTTGTGTTTGGGAAGGAAGAAGAAGAAGAAGTACAGTATTTTAAGAATTGCGGAAATTTTTGAAGAGAAACAGAAAATGAGAATAATAAATAAGAGAACCATAAACAGAAGAAAAAAAACAGGATAGAATACAATACCGAATGTCTAAGTGATCGTCTTTGGTTTAATTCGATGTTAAAATGGTGGAAGATAAAAAAATAAATAAAAATCGTGAAAAACAATAAAATCGGAATGAATATAAATACTAATGATAATAATAATAATAATAATAATAATAATAATAATAATAATAATAATAATAATAATAATAATAATAATAATAATACAGTAATAATAATAATAATAATAATAATGAAGCGAAATGTAAACAAAAGAAATGAAGGAAAATACAATAAAGGAGAGAAGAAGCAGAGCATAATAAAGGTCATTGGGTGATGTTTATTTGCCTCGTTAAACTTAATTGTGTGGTTAAATACCTCATTGACCTTGGGGAGTGCCGTTAACCCAAGTAATCCACCATACGTTTTTGTCGTGGTTTTAACGCCTTAGTTGCGTCGTTGACTTAGAGTTCTGTCTTGTCTTGTGTTGGTTTGAGCTGCGTTGTTGAAGCTTAGTTGCGACGTTAAGCTCTAGCTGTGTCGTTAAACTTTATATATTTAGTTGAGCTTTTTATTTCGTTAAGCCTTTGATGTTTCGTTGGGGTTTAGTTGTTCGTTAAGCTTTAACTTTCGTAAAGCTTGAACTGTGTTTAAAGTTTTAGTTTGTGGTGATAAATTTATTTTAGGCTTCGGCTTTAATTATAAACTGTGTTGTTATGACTCAGAGTAATGTGAATCTCTCTCTCTCTCTCTCTCTCTCTCTCTCTCTCTCTCTCTCTCTCTGTCTCTCTCTCTCTGTCTCTCTCTCTCTTGACCTTTGACCCGTAATGATGATGTCTAAATATATAATGAGAATTTATCGTAACTATGATGCCCAGTTAAGGTAAAAAAAAATATCATAAGGTTAGTTAATGTAAGCATCAGTAACTATAAAGCTTTTCAAGGACGACTCGAGCTGTCCCTCAAGTGTGACGACCTTCACTCCCTTACAACAACAACAACAACATCTTTTCACCATCATCAACAACAATAAGAACACCAACAACAACAATCACCACCACCACCACCACCACCAACAACAACAACAACAACAATCACCACCACCACCACCAACAACAATCACCAACACCACCGCCACCAACAACACCACCACCAACAACCACTATCATCCCTACATAAACCCCACCAGTCATTTAACATCATTAACTCACAAACACCCTTCTATAACTCAGCTACAGACGATGTATTAACAGCTATCATATCGAATAACTGATGGAGATATATATTGGATGATTATTTATTAACCTCGAACTTGATATTAGTAGAGGATGGAGGGTATTGTAATCGATCTGTACGTGAGTGAGTGACCGAGTGAGTGAGCGAGTGAGTGAGTGAGTGAGTGAGTGAGTGAGTGAGTGAGTGAGCTAGCGAGTGAGTGAGTGAAATTTGATAGAAGGGAGGGAAGATATGTCGGCCGAGGGGAGGGAAAATGTGTCGGCCGAGGGGAGGGAAGATCTGTCGGCCGAGGGGAGGGAAGATCTGTCGGCCGAGGGGAGGGAAGATCTGTCAGGTATTTGATATTCCCGAAGGAGTTTGATACCCACAACCTGCTAAGAACAATATATCGATTAATTACTATAACTTAATTAAATCACAGTAGAAGGAATAACTTATCAACTCAAATAATAATAATAATCAGACGTAAATATTATCAGGTAAATATTGAGTAAACGATTAAAATTATTTCCTTGGCTAATTATTTAACTTATTTAACAGGGAAGGATTTTTTTTAGCTACTCCTGGTCAAAGTTAAGGGTGGTGAGTCTTCATTCAAGGGGTTAAAGTTTAGAGAACTTGGGTGTTAAAGTTTGTAAAATTAACCTTTAATACTGTAAGGGTTAAAGTTTTGGGAGGTGACTCATGACCTAACTATATATTAAGGGTTAAAGTTTAGGGAGGTGACTCATGGCCTAACTATATTAAGGGTTAAAGTTTAGGGAGGTGACTCATGACCTAACTATATTAAGGGTTAAAGTTAGGGAGGTGACTCATGACCTAACTATATTAAGGGTTAAAGTTTAGGGAGGTGACTCATGACCTAACTATATATTTAGGGTTAAAGTTAGGGAGGTGACTCATGACCTAACTATATTAAGGGTTAAAGTTTAGAGAGGTGACTCATGACCTAACTATATATTAAGGGTTAAAGTTTAGGGAGGTGACTCATGACCTAACTATATTAAGGGTTAAAGTTAGGGAGGTGACTCATGACCTAACTATATTAAGGGTTAAAGTTAGGGAAGTGACTCATGACCTAACTATATTAAGGGTTAGGGAAGTGACTCATGGCCTAACTATATTAAGGGTTAAAGTTAGGGAGGTGACTCATGGCCTAACTATATTAAGGGTTAGGGAGGTGAAGTTAGGGAGGTGACTCATGGCCTAACTATATTAAGGGTTAAAGTTAGGGAAATTAACGCCTCTTGACAGATTCATCAACTCCAATGTTTGGGTTTGTGAAAGAAGGTGAAGTGTAAGGCAGGTGTGTGTGTGTGTGTGTGTGTGTGTGTGTGTGTGTGTGTGTGTGTGTGTGTGTGTGTGGTGTGTGTGTGTAGGAACGTTAAGTGGACATACATACATACATACATACATACATACATACATACATACACGTAAGAGAACGAGAGAGAGAGAGAGAGAGAGAGAGAGAGAAATAAACCCCCACCTAAAGTCACAGTACAGGTATATACACCACTCAACTTACCTCTACTCTGACCTTGACTCCCCACTCGTAGTGTTGACAGACGCACCAAGTCATCACCTCACACCTCAACTAAGACCTCCAATTGGAACCTTCACCCCCCTCCCTCCCTCCTCACCGAGTGTTGACTGAGACAGCAACACTTGTACTCTGAGCTGATAAACGTTCACTATTGCCTTAATATTCGTCGGGTTAAGGAAGGAAAAAAATGGTCATAAGAACAAAACAGTGGAAGTCTTTTTTGACGAGTGTTGATACAGAGAGGAAAAGTTATCATAGGAAATAAGTGGATTCTCTCTCTCTCTCTCTCTCTCTCTCTCTGGTGAGTAAATTTGTTATTAATGTTCATATTGAATAGAATTTGAACCATTAGACACAACTAACTGCGACAAGTTAGACCGTGGAGTATAATAATGTAGGATGGGGAGGGTGTGGTAACAATATGTGTGGATGTGAGATAACCAAATACAGTCCCCTTCACTAGTGCGTTTACAGGGCCTCGTCAGGATTTGTGCAGTGTGGCAGCTCTGTGTTTGTTTACATTCAACAGAAGGAAACTCGCAATAGTAAACATATTATGGAATCAAAGTAAAACAATAGTAAAACAAATATCTCAATGGAATGATTTGTGGAATGTTTATATGACGAGCCCCTGTAAACGCACTTGTGAAGGGGACTGTAAGTGATGTTACTTATTACACTTGTTACCATTTAAATATATATTATCGATCTGGCTTGAATTTATGCGTCATTTTTTGCAATTTTTCATCTGATTGAGAACTGAATTTTGCTACGTGAAGTTATACCAGGAAACAAACGTCATTAATTTTCGTTCACATAAAAAAAAGTATATCCTACAAGGTCTGTTTTCATTCCTATATGTTACCAATGTCCATATTTTATTCATTTATTTATTGTAAGATAAACAACAGTCAAATAACACCTGTTTAAAGCAATTTCTAACAGGTAATAAGACCAAAAGTGATCATTCAGGGATGGTAAACCTTCCTCCCAGCTTTTTTTTTTTTTAGCAACATTCCGTCGCTTTGTCGTGAATTTGACACTTTACGGCGACCAAAACTCGTTAACCTAACAGCCCATTCGAAGTTTTTTATTCTGCGTCATTCCTATCATTCCACGTTTGCCTCTGTTGTTACGTTCACTCATGACAAGATCCCCATCATCCCCATCATCATCATCATCATCATCATCCCCATCATCATCATCATCATCATCATCATCATCATCATCATCATCATCATCATCATCATCATCAGCTGTTTCGTGTTTACATTTCCACATTATCGTCACTTATCTCTCACTTCCTGTTTTGTCTTACCAGAATAAAAAGAAAAAAGTTTTATTTTTCTGTTTTTACAAAGAAGAATATGGCTGACAAAGTACTGTACTCGACTCTCCTTATTTCCCCAAACTGTTACTATAGGTACCGATAAGCTGGGGGTAGACTGTATGATATCTGAACCCGTTTATAGTTATAGCCGGCCATAAAGATATAACTTAACCTTATACAGTAATGACTACAAACATCTGGACTTGGGTTAGTCTATAAATTAACCTAACGTATTTCTTCCTGGGTCACTCACCGCTTGACAACACACTACCTTCCACTCGCAAGTTACCAAGTGCCTACATCAAGAGGTAGAAGGGATACGTGTGGTGATGGGGTACCAAAAACACTTATTTCCCCCCCCCCCCATTATTTCCACCAACGAACCGGGAAATATCACGAGCTAGGAAAGGGAGGATTATTTTTTTTCGTATATAATCATTGGTCTTCCCCTTATAACAAGCCAGTGTGAGTACTTGTTTACATTGAACAAGTATTATATCCGTTCATTGGGTTATTTCGAGAACAGGGACGGTAGAAAGCAAATAATGACGTTTTCTATTACATTATTTATTTAATTGACGTTTTCTATGTCATTGTTTAGAGGGGTAACTTTCTTATCCTAACAAACAACATTAAAGACAAACTAAAATAAAAATAAATGTTTTGTCTTTTTGCAGATATTAACGAATTTTTCTCATATGTTTTCGTGTCAAAGATGAGATTAATTGTCTTCAAAACACCTCCCTTCCATTTTCCGTTTCCATGACGACCATCTCCAACACACCCACCCCTCCTCAGCTCTTGTGTGTGTGGAAGAGAGTGAGTGTGAGAGAGACGCCTCGAATATTAGCTCGACAGAGGAAAAATATGAAACTCTTTTTTTTTTTAACATGACGTTTTCGGGAACGTTTTAAGACGATGTTGAGATGCTCACCCGACGCGTGGAGGTGAGATATTGTCTGGAAACTAAAGAAAAAGTGGGAGGATGTTTGGGGCGTTTTAATAAGATTTTTTCTGTGTGTGTGTGTGTGTGTGTGTCTGTGTGTGTGTGTGTCTCTGTGTCTGTGTGTGTGTGTGTGTGTGTGTCTCTCTCTCTGTGTCTGTGTGTGTGTGTGTGTGTGTGTACAGTGACGTTTATTAAGGGAGGCACACCAGTAGCACAGATCACATCAACACTCACTGGAGATAATCTTCTAACACCCCTGTGTACCGGATCCCCTCTGCAATGTTAACTAAAATATAATATTAAAACTGGAGTCCCCAATAGTCGTGGTCAATTTACCTTTAGGGATATAATTTGTGATCTGTTTTTCACATTTTTTCACTATATTTCGTTGCATAATGAAAGTCTTATCGTTTAGAGTTTACTCTTTTGGTCTTTACTTATGTTTATTTACTCTCTCTCTCTCTCTCTACTTATTTATGTGTGTATATATCTTTCTCACCTACTTATATACCAATCTATCATTTTAAAGATCTATAAGAATTTATATATATATATCTACTTCTATATCTACCTATCTATCTATCTATCTATCTATCTATCTATCTATCTATCTAGGTACTTCTATCTATCTATCTATTTATCTAACCATCTAACAATGTTATTTACGTATTAACAAACTAGCGGTCAAAAATAGCTCCAAGCCCTACTGAGGAAGGCTACTGAGAGGAGGTGGCCAAGACGCCCTCGGCTCTTAGACTAAAGCCCTGAAGGAGGCGCTGAAGAACCTTGTTTATTTGGGTTCCTCGAGGCTTGGAGGAGGGGATGAGGGAGGGAGGGAGGATGAGGACACAAGGTTGTACAGGTATAGTGGTTACCTGTTGTTGTTATTATTGTTTGTGTAACCCGTATTTGCCCTGTCTCCTGTATCTATGAGTATGTAAAACTGTAACTGTATTTATATGTACCTGAACTTGTAGCTCAATTAATATCTGCTTCTGTGTACCTATATCGTTACCTGTATTCATACCTGTACTTGTACCTTGTATCTGAATTGATGGAATAATTAAACGTGGTTGTGAAGGGAGGATAAAGAACTGATAGAATGAGTATGAGTAATAAAGAAAATTGGAATAGGAGTAAAGAAAATGGGAATAGGTGTAAAGAAAATGGGAATAGGTGTAAAGAAAATGGGAATAGGTGTAAAGAAAATGGGAATAGGTGTAAAGAAAATGGGAATATTAGTGAAGAAAATGGGAATAAGAATAAACAAAATGGGAATAATTATAAAGAAACAGAGAATGTAAAGAAAGAAAATGGGATTATTAGTAAAGAAAATGGTAATATAAATTAAGAAAATGGGAATATAAATAAAATGGGAACAAGAACCAAAAAGTATAAAGAAAATGGGAATAAAAATAAAGAAAATTGGAATATAAATAAAGAAAATGGGCGATCAAGAGAAAATATAAAAATGAAGTTGAAATAAAACACTCAATAAAGAGTAGGAAGAAAGACGAAAAGAGAAGAGGCAGAAATAAAAGAAAATTGCTACCAGGAAACTATTTTATCCGGGTCATTGTAACCGTGAAAACTGGAGAATTGAGACGTGAGTTAGGAAGGAAAAGACGAAAGAGAGAAGAAGAATAGAGAAGAAACACAAGAGAGAGAGAGAGAGAGAGATTGAGAAAAGAGAGAGATAGAGAGAAGAGAGAAAGAGAGAGAAACTACGTGAGTGAATGAGTGAAAGAAAATGAAAACTTTCTTGACAAAAAATAAAAATATCTGTGTTCAGCAGCTCTTGTGGTGGTTCATTGATGTCTCATATTTCGATGCTTTAATGACGAGGGTTATGAAGCCTCGAGCACAGGAGTCGGTGTCTCAGGTGCTTCAACTTCCAGGGTTATAAGACACTAAGGATAATAGTCGTTGTTGTCTTCTGCTTCGACGCTTCAACTACCAAGTATAGTCGTTCGTGTCTTCTACTTCGAGGCTTCAACAACCGAGTATAGTCGTTCGTGGTTGTTACTGTACCTTAGAATTTGAAGCTCTATTTACCAGAGTACACAAACCTTGTTACCTTACGATATACATTCATATAACTTTTCAAACTTAAATTGAAAAAAAAAGTGATATATCGAGCAGCTAGACAGAGCCTTTTATCAACTGTCCACTAAATAACACCTGTGCAGTAACCTCTCTTAACTTCGACTACCTTAGTTAAACGACCGTCCAGTTTACAATCACCAACTAACGTTCTATCGGGTATTGGATATTAGGAACCGAATCTTTTAGTGTGAAGGATTATATAAAGTCACGTATCTGGATTTACAATTATCTTCTATCTGTACCTGTAATCATCATACCTGTAAATGCACCTGGACTGGCCTAACTTGTATATTTTCATCTGTAGGTGCACCTGTAACTACTCTGTAATTAACCTGATTTATAATTATACCTTTACTTGTCTCTGTAACTGATCTTGTTCTCGATAAAACTTTTGTAATTTAAATAGTTTCTTTTATTTTAAGGATTTTAATTTCACCGCTGTTACCATCTCTCTCTCTCTCTCTCTCTCTCTCTCTCTCTCTCTCTCTCTCTCAGTTCCAGTAATTCATTTTCATATTTTTTTTCCTCGTTACAACCAGACAAGCTTTACAATTCACGAAAAATCCCATCTACCCAACAATTATTTATCAATACATTTTTATCGGAATTTACGGAAAAATAATAATAATAAATTTCTTTTACTTGTGAACCCCAACTAGAAAAAGAATATTATAAATTGAGTTTTGAAATATGTGAAATTAATTTAATTGTGAAGCAGTGTGAGTGAGCGAGCGAGCGAGCGAGCGAGTGAGCAAGTGAGTGAGTGAGTGAATCGGGATTCGTATTCACATAGCTGTAGCGCAGTTGTTAATATTCTCGCTAGTCATCGACACTGAAACAGAAGTGAATTTATGAATACCACGTGAAAGGTTTGTATAATGGAAGAGCATGACGGGTAACGGAGATGGAATAGGGAGTTATGGAAAACCTTTAACCATCATTTGAGGTAAGAGGAGAGCCATTAGCGGGCATTATCAAGGCCTTGGGTCCTCCTCCTCACTATGGACTCAGTAATGGTCATGATGGCAGGGGCAATGTGTCCCTGATAAATGTAGATGGTGAGTTAAGTGGGGAACGATAATGGGTCTCTCTCTCTCTCTCTCTCTCTTTAAGCAGCTATAGTTTTTGCTGCATTTAGCAGGAGCAGGGTGCAGTGGTTAAAGGGAGGATCCCTACCTCACTTTACCATTTCGGCGATCGCTGGTTTGAGTCCTTGATATACTAGCTAGATACATTGCGGGGCACCTCTAGTCGACCCAGCTGAAGATAGGGCACATACACACACAATAGCTTCTAAGTACTCGGCTCCAATATTCCTCAGGAAGTTCTGATGAATTTTACTTTGATCGACTTGTTGTATGAGTGATGTATTATCAAGGTATGAATACTTTGATGGACTGGTCTACTTTTTTGTGTATGAAAGCTCAGGTGTACATTTGTGTATATACAGATGGTGTATAGTTTTTCTGGGTGTATAAGATTAATTCATATTTGTTTACTTAGATATTTCTGGAGTTTCGTTGTATGAATTATATACATTTAAGCATAGAATAATGTATTGTTTATGTATATAGTTCATATATACATGAATTCTTAGAGTCAGGAATTTTTGTGGTATAAAGTTGAATGAATACTGGGAAACATTATTCATATTTATGTATAATACCACTATAGATATGAATACTTACCCTTATGTATATTATATCCTTATATAGCATACATACATACATACATACATACATACATACATACATACATACATGAATAATTAAATATACTTATGTATTTTATTCAATTGTAAACCACACACACACACACACACACACACACACACACACACACACACACAGTTTCTGCATTATTTAATTTTTGCATTTAGGAGTTTGTACAGATAATTACGTACGAGTTTGTGATGAAAAAAGTTATTTAAATATAGAGAGGTAACGCCTTTGAAACTTTGCCTCGGGAAAATAGCAGAAATTGTGAGGGAAACAAGAGAAATTGGATCGTGTGAAAGAGAGTGAGAGCTAGACCAGTGATGTGAGTGGGAGGGAGAGGTGTGAGAGGGATTTTTTGAGCTTGCGACGAGTGAGAGGGAAGGGTACAAGTGAGAGAAATGGATGAGAGGTGAGAAGTGAGGGGGTTGGGTGTGTAAAGAGGGAGGGATAATGGTGAGATGGGTGGATGAGTGGTGCTGACGAGAGGGGTGAGTGATAGGTAAGAAGTGTGTGTGTGTTATTAGTTGTCCGTCCTGTGGTGTATTGATTAGCATGTTACTTTAAGTTATTTGCCTCTGTCTACCCAGCAGTAATTGGGAACCTGGATGTTAATCGATTTGCGGATCGTGTTAAAGGGTAATGTTTAGCCAGTGCAGTTGGCGAGTTGTCCGGTCTTCTCGGACTATTCCTTGACACTGGGTCATGCAGCTCGTTAACTTGGGGTGTGGTTGTTGTGTTGGCGACAGTTTCTACACCTTAAACAAATTCACGCCTAGGAGGCCCTTGGGTCGGCCATCCTCGTTTACACAGATCAGATCAACCTACCTCAAATTCCGCTGTTTTATGGAGAGGTGGGGGGAGGAGGTAGTGTTGATCGTCCATTAAACATAAACTGGATTTTATGGAAAAGCGCGTCATCGGCAAGGCTAATACGCTTATACACTTTACTCACCTAGAGGCTTCCGCTGGATTGTTTTAGCATGAGGGAAGCCTTGTGGGGGGTTTCTTTTGTTATATGTTCGTGAAAGCTTATATTTTTAAACGTTTCTGGGCGTTATAATGTATAGAAAGTCGCTGTAACGTTGATAATCGCGTTACTTACATAGATTGAAGCCGTCGTTTACAGAGCGTAGCTGTATATTGCGTTGTTCGTAGGATGTCGTGGAATTGTAGCTGTTTTTATCGTTTAGTTGTCGTTGTAAAGTAATAATTAGGATGTTTATTTGTGCATGATTAGTGTATCTGAGTTTCTATTAGGCCAAGAAGATCAGTAGCGCTGATTAGAAAGAGAAATGCCCATCGTATATTCATGCTGACAGTGATTTAGTTATACCTGCGAGGCCGAGGGACGAAGTGTCGAGGCTTGGCGGGAATGGCGCGTTTTTGTGTTAAACAGAAATTTTCGTACATGAGCGATTTTTTCTTTTATAACTATTTCTGTCATGATAATGCGAATAAAATGAATTGTTATTATAGAATTTGTTAATCTTTATGGCTATTATTTTTTTTAAACCTGTAAACCAAAAGTGGCAGTCGTTGTATTTGTAAGGGATATCGTACGTCAGGCAGAGGGATGTGAAAAACTCGTGAAATTGTGTCTTCACTTAACTGATCTTGACATAACAACTCTGACGTAACAACCCTGACACAACAACTGATACAACAACTTAACACAACCCAACCACAACCCTCTGACGCAAAATTAAGAACTTCAACGGCCTTTACACAACTCCAATGACAATTAATTAGCACCAGAAGCCTCCTCCCTCTCGCAAGTTCTCGACAACATGTAATGATAAGTGACGTTGGTGCTTATATTCAGGTAAGCTCTTCAAGACGCTGAGAGCCGCCCCTGGAAAGCAAATTACTAGAGTTAATTATGCAATAAGGAGTAGTTCAGTAGCTCTTGACCTCCTTAAGACGAGGAAGGAACCGAGACGGGGATATTCAGGTCTTCTCCACATTCAAGAGGAACTTGGTGTGTTTAAGAATGTCTTTCCCAACGCGACAGGAATTTCGTCTCTCGTATGAAATGAAAAAAAAATTGGGGGAAAATTATCCTTGGAAAATATCCCTGAGTGAAATATACTGAACTAGATTAGACAAACTAGACTATGTGGGTCTTTAGAATAGACGATGTGAAGTGTATGGTGCAAAGACCTTAGTTGATGTAGTGTACTGATACATTATAACATCAACGACAATAATGAAGATTTATTGGCATTGAGGTACATGTTCATTATAACCAGTACACCACCTCAAGGTCTATTATATACCTGAGAGATATATTTATTGATTACAGGTTATCAAGGTATATGACTCCTCAATAATAACCTCAAGGGAATAACTTAGTACATTATAAAAAAAAAAAAAAGACCAATATGAAAAATAAATTATCAAAAATCAATAAATCCCGAAATATTATTAATCCCAAGGTACTGTACGTGTTATAAGAACTAAGACAGGATAATTAACCTTGATTGACACACCTGAAACACCTAGAACACCTGAAGCGAGTGGAAACAGCATCAACAAACACTCTTAGTCTTTATTAGTGGTTTGTAGCGAGACAGACAGCCGCTGAGACAACATGAGGTATAAGATAATCACGTCAGTTTTACCTGGAGGTATTAATCTACCTGTGTATGGTACACCTGGTGGAGAGAGAGATGCCGGAATATGAACAGAGGACTGAGAAAGATGGAGTTGTTTCAAGGAAGATTAAGAGGAAGAGGAGGAGTATAAAAAATAAATATTAAAGGAAAAATAAAATTAAAAACCAACAACAAAACAACAAAGAAGAATAAATAAGAACAGAGAAGGTAAAATGGAACAAAGAACAAAATGAATAAGAACAACAAAATAACAAAGAAGAACAACAAGGATACAAACTCCGCAAGGCAAGTGTCATACCGCCACAGACCAAAGCTTATAAAGTCTTTCAGGAAAATTCCCAAGTTCTCAGACCTCCTCATTTACCTACCTCCATCCCTACACCCCACGACTGACAGCTACACACAACCCACCCCCAGAACGTATATACGAGTTTAAAACAGGATTAAATAAGGTTTTTTCTTGTTGACTATTTTTTTCTTACCAATTCATGTCAGTGTCGGATGAGTAGTGATTTTTGGGGTCACAAATCTGACGTGAGTGAAGTGAAATGAGTGAGTGAAATGAATCCTGTATATTGGTTTCTATTTCCTATATAAGTAATTAGATGTGGATGAACTATATACATTGCTCAGAGACGATGTTTATGAATTGTAGATGCGCACGCGCGCGTGTGTGTGTGTGTGTGTGTGTGTGTGTTTAGGCAGGCCGACAAGTTCAAGGGTTCGTGGCAACACCCACGATCCAAACACTGGCATCTCATTGACTACATCATTGTCAGAGAAAGAGATCGCCGAGATGTCCCCATCACCCCGCCATGTGTGGCTCAGACCACTGCGACACTGATCATGGCGAAGGCAACAAGCCTTCAGAAGAGGTTTTAACATGAAGCTACTGGAGAATACAGCAACAGCACATACTTTCAGAGAGCAGCTCAACGATGAGCTGATAAACAACCAACATCAAAGCTGTCATCACAAAAACCTGCAACAAGATACTCGGCCTGACCAGAAGAATACACCAGGATTGGTTTGATGAAAATGACCCGGAAATCGAAGTACTCGCCAATAGTAGACGTGCTGCTCTCACTGACTGCCAGATACAACCAAAGCTGATACTTTCCACGAGGAGAAAGCAGCGGTCCAGCGCGAACTTCGCAGATTAATGAACGAATGGTGGAAAAATAACGCGTGTGAAATACAAAAAATGCAGATGTACACAAGATGCACTAATGGCGTGTCCCTCCTCCAAACGGGGGTTAAACAAGGGTGTGTACTGACACCAACTCTCTGTTCCATTTTCTTGGCTGTCTTCCTTAGTCGTGCCAGTGCCAGTTTAACCGGCGGGGTGGACATACTGAACTTCAGTATGGAAACGACCTCACACTCATCGCTCTCATTGAACTCGACCTACAGGAGATCCTGAACACCTACGCAGATGCGTATGTACACTTCGGCCTTAAGGTGAACGCACATAAGACTCAGATTTTGTTTCACCCTGCCCCTGGTTCAACCACACCTCCACCATCCATCCAGGTTAACGGTACCCACTTCCAGTACCTTGGCTCCGACCTGTCCACCAACGCGGAAATCGATGAAGAGATTCAACATTGGATCAGATGTGCATCTCAAGCCTTTGGCAGACTCCATACCCGTGTCTTCAGCTGTAGGGAGCTTAAATTATCTACAAAGCTGCATGTGTAACGAACAGTGGTACTCCCCATCCTGCTGTGTGGCAACGAGACATGGGTCACATACAGAAGGTACCTCAAGACACTTGAAAATTTTCACCAACGAAGTCTACGTTCCATCTTCTCTGTTCGCTGAGAAGACAAGAGAACAAATGCCAGTATTCTCACTGACACCAACTGCAGGAGCTTCGAGGCTACCATTATCGTGGACAATTACGCTGGAATGGTCATGTTACTCGCATGGACGACAGTAGACTGCCAAAGCAGCTACTTTACAGTCATCTACCGAATGATAAGCGTAACGCCGGCGGACAATGGAAAAGGTATAAGGATAGTCTTAAGACAAATCTGAAAAAGTGCTAAATCGACCCCCTCACCTGGGAGACGATTACTCCACACCGTAACGCTTGGAGGAGCACCACACAAAAAGGTGTCAATACTTTCGAGTTAGCTCGACTGCAAACCGAGGCAGACAAGCGCCAACGCCAGAAAGACGCTGCCTCCGCCCCTCCCGCACTAGATGTAGCCCTCCACAGTGCCACATCTTTGGACGATCCTGCCGGTCCCGTATCGGCTTCTCGAGTCAGCTCAAAGCTCGCCAACGAAGGTGACATCCTTAATAACTCATATCATTGTATCATAGCTGGATTATCGTCATACTCTTTTTCCGAGTGACAACAAAGTAGTAGTTGTGTGTGTGTGCCTGTCTGGTTGATTTGTCCCATTGAAGTAGATGAAAAGATAAGGTATGAGTCACTTTAAACCATAAGAGAGAGAAGAGAGAGAGAGAGAGAGGAGAGGAGAGAGAGAGATCACCTTTGAATATAATGAACATGTATACATTACTTGTTAATCAATAGTGGGAGGGGAAAAGGTCCAGAAGCGACAGCAATAATGATGATAAATGATGATATATTTCGGCCTCACCACTAATCTCCCTTTCTCCCCTCCCTCTCCTCCTCCTCTCGCCCCCCCCCCCCACCTCTGTAATTATCTCCAATATATGACATTTATTCCCGGGAAATTCTCTAAACTCTTTTTTTATTTTATATTTTTTAAGGTGTATAAAGAATAATTATTTATATTCGTGTATTTCAGGTATAGTGGCAAGGTTTTATTTCTTAATATAATTATTGTCTGAACTTTAACTTAAATATTTTTTAGATTTAGTTAAAGGATTTTCTACTTGTTTTAAAGTGAGAGCGGTTCACGTCTTAACCGCATCTTGTCGGAGAGTGAGGATGTGCCACTGAGTCGTGTCGCCAAAGACATTACTCCTACACGACGCGATGGTGTTGCGTCTCAAGTAAGATAGACAGACCGGAGTGTATATATTTACGATGTTATTGTTAATATTAATTTGTGATACTCGTTAACATAAAACAATATTTACCATACCTGTATATATTTATCTTTCATCAGTTTATTATGAAGCGTCCGTTAATAACTTTGTTTCAGCTAATTCCTACAAATATTGTATCCATAGAAATTAATAAAACATAAATTAAATCAAAATTTATGTATATATATATTTTTGTTCAGGTTTAATAGGGTTTATTTTGATGTGTTTAATAAAGGTGATGTGCGTGTGTGTGTGTGTGTGGGTGTGTGTGTGTGTGTGTGTGTTGTGTGGGTGTGTGTGTGGTGTTAATTTTGTTTTATATTTTTATGGCTAATTTGTCATTTAATATAGGTAGTTATTATCAATTAAACTACTATCGATTATCACTATTTGCTACTACCATTTTAACCAGCACCACTCATCCAACCACAATTACTACTACCAACCACTATT